>NC_072734.1:179397571-179506697 GCF_026930045.1 Uloborus diversus
ATGTATGTTTGTGGGTGTCTGGGTATATGTGCATGTTCCGTATACAAATCCACAGTTTTCGTCGGATCTCTTCCAAATTTGGCACAGAGGTAAATTGTTACTCAGGAATTCATATAGGTTTGTTTTTGGAATTTAAAAAAGATCCGAAGAGGTTCAAGTTTTTAATCATAAATTGCTCTTTTCGACACGAACAAATTTTTGTATAGTTATGAATTTAGTCGAAATGAAAAGACCGTAAAAAACTGCCCTAGATGAAGTTTCATCAAAGATTAACTACTATCGTTAAGTTTAGGAACTTTTATTCCAAGCTAATAAAAATGATTTTCAACTTATAACCACCAGGAAGTATTTTAAACACAATCAACACCAAAAGTATCATAAACAACGGCCGTTAATGTCTTATAGCGACAAGCGAAACGCATGTTTGATAAGAGAGCCGTAGATATGCGAAATAATGCTGTGCATCGTTTCGTAGCCCCAGGGATGCTCTCTAAGGAATACTCTGTCTAAAGCAACAAACTTAAATGCGTGTTCTCTCTACCTGCATGAGTGCGAGATATCATGTATAACATTTACGACAAGTATATTAGGTCTTAAAAATTTAAACTAGAACTAAAGTCTTGACAAATTTTAAATATTTACAAGACATTAATATTACTGTCTAACTGTCATTTTTACCTACGAAAATAGAAATTTGACGTCAATATAAGAAAATAAAATGTAGCTGACGTGCGTCTTTTTAGGCAAGTTACACTTATTCAATTTTGCTCTACGACATGGCACTAAATCATCATGGCAAGAGCGAGCAGACACATTTGGTAAAGTTTTTTTATATTAAGCAAACTTTTTCAGCGAAATATGCTTTTCTGAAAACATACAAAATAACCTATCACTTGATACCTTCATTCTCAAAAACACCGCCAAAAAAATCCGTAAAACGGTGTGCTATCGTCTGTTAACAACACTGACTGAATTCTTTATCTGAAAATATTGTAACCGCGTCCAAGAAGACTATTTTGTATATTTGTTCCTGATAATAGGGATTGACTTTTATTTTTTGGTAAGCTCACGACTCTTTCTAAGGAAACATTCAATGATTTATTTCCGAATAAAATGTATGTGAAAAGTACTGTTGCATTTTTTGATGTATTGGGGAAAACAAAACCTACAAAGTCGGCACAACGCTTTTCTTTCGAAGCATCACGTAAAAGGTTGTCCCACAAGGTGTGCAAAAGACAATCATTTGTCTTTGCGTTAAGACAATTTACGTACCGCCCGTCTGATTCAACCTCAGACAACGTACCAGTGGACACTACCGAGCCCAAACAACATTCCACATTCTTTTTTGCTTTAAGTTGATGCTACCTTTTCGGCAAATGCTTGATTTTCTGTGTTATTTAAAATATTTTGAAGATTTGAGCCTAGAAAGCGTTGTGAATGTAATTTTTTACGCTCATTTAGATAGAATTCATTCAATTGATTATCCAAAAGATATGTAGCATTAAAAAGCACCCGGGCAATGCCGGGTAGTAAGCTAGTATTGTAAATATACACGTTCAGTTATCTATTTTACTCCTGTCTTATTCAATCATATTCCATTGCCTATCACACTTGCTTCTCACTCATACTGTACATATGTAAATATTGTAAATAGAGTGGCCCTGAAACGACTCCTTTTTTTTTCTTCTTCCACAACCCCCCTCCCACCTTGCCTAAAGTCAATTCCTTCATGTCATTTCCCTCACACCTGGTAAAAGAGCCTTGCTCTGGCCAATAAAATATCATATCTGTATCTGTATCTGCTCGATTATTGCACGTCCAGATTGACTAAGTTCTGGTGCTACACAATTTCTGATGAATTTCAGAATTAAAATTTAGACGGTCATAGCCATCTTAAGAGGATTCATGCTTTTGTTTGCCTTAGAAGACAGTTGAAAGTTTGTTATCTAAGATACATTGTTATAATTATAAAAGAAAATTCAGTCCTGTTTAAAATTATTAAAGCCTTAAAGTAAAATAATTTTCAATGACAATCATTTATTGCCAACTTATGTTGAAATGCCTTTATATTTGTGCTCAAAACTTATTTAAAAACTGAGAGTCTAATATTTTGGGAACTCCCCCGCGCTCACTTTTCTTTATGGGTTACCATGATAGAAGAATGTTTGAATAATGAATCTTCAAATACAAAATCAAATGCATTTGTAAAAGGATTTTATTTTCGACCTAAACGAAATTTTTATGCAGCGGAATAAAAAAAACTTATACTAAGCGAGCTGATGTGTGCATCACATGACTTCCTTTTACTCCAATTTAATGTCATTTCCCCATTACTGGCAATTTTAATGTGATTCAATTGTTTGCTCTCTAAATATCACCAACCCAGTGACCAAATTCAAACAGATTAAAAAAAAAAAAAAAAAAAAACTGCCAAATTTGTCACTAAGTTGGCGACAAAACTTAGCTACCAAAAGACTGGCGATATATCGCCAAGTGTCCGACAAACTATAACACCATTTGAATTTACATCGAAATTAACAATGATTTCCCCCCAAAAAGGGGCAAAAGACCCCCTTAGGAACATCCGAATGCAACCAAAAGGGAAGGTGCACAACTAGGCCGCACTACTAGTCTACGTACCAAATTTCCACTTTCTAGGACGTACCGTTTTTTAGTTATGCGAGATACATACACACATACGCACATACATACGTACATACGGACGTCACGAGAAAATTCGTTGTAATTAACTCGGGGGTCGTCAAAATGGATATTTCGGGTGTTTGTAGGTTCCTAGGCATATATCCACGTGTGGTCGAGTTGTAAAAAAAAACTCAACATTCATTCGGGGGTGAGCAAAATGGAAATTAAGGCCGATTTTTGAGTGAAAATTTTTTCGCGAATACAATACTTCCTTTTTTTTGTGAAAGGAAGTAAAAACAACAAATAACGCGATTTTTTTAAAAAACTCTTATTAAAAAAGAAGAAAGATTCAACAAACTCTGCATGCAACAGAAGAAAAAATAGAATAGAAAAAAGTGTATGTTTTTTTTATGTTTTAAATTTTTTTTAAATAAGGGAACATAAAACTGCTGCAACTTTTTGATCCAATTTCGCAAAATTCGCGGGCATTTTGTTGCAAGTAGAAACGACAAGTGAAGTTAATGAACAAGTGGCTTTGATGACGCAAAATTTCCTGCGCAATTATGTATTTTTTGCAAAATGCTTTCATCTGAAGCAGAAAAGCGGGAACAAAAAAGATAAATTTATGTCTGACTTCGTTCTCTCAGTCGTCAAGGTGTTGACGCTATTAAGATAATTTAATTTATTTCCTTAGAAGGAAAAACAACACATTTACGGAAGAATCATTCTTGCCATCTTAAATATTTAATGGCGCATCGCAGTCATAGCATTTATAAGCAATTTCATTACTCATTTTTCTCGGTGTCTTTTTAATGAGTTTTGTGCTTGATTTAGATTGATTCTGGTTCTTTTTGTAATTGGTCTTGTAGCAAAATAATTATTTGACGTGATTTAAAATGTATAAATAAATTAATGAGATTGATAAATTTTCTGATTTGGACTATATTGGTGGAAAATTTTTCTGCTAACTCAGTTTCATATTTCTTTCTATGATGGAATGGTTGTATATTAAAAAGTACGTTGTAGGTAAAAATGAGCCTTTTTTTTTAAAAATATTACTAGTTGCATTGTTTGAAAAAATAACGTCTAACGGCATAAAAAAAATTGAACTTGATAACGTTTTAACTTCCTTTTTTTTTTTTTTTTTTTTTTTTTTTTTTTGCATAAAAAGAAAAGTTTTTGTTTTAAAAATTTATTTTTATGGATAGAATCCCTTCAGATGTAGTGGCTCTTTTTTTTGAGATTTGTTTTCTTTCTTTTACATTTTTTTTCCAGCCAATTAACACAATAGCTTCTGTAAGCTGGAAAAAAAAATGTGATTGTTTCCAAAATTTTAAATATATATATTTGAAAGAGCACGCTTAAAAACATAGGATCTCACCATATTTTAAATAATATGAGTAAGTTTACCATTTTTTAAAATTATTTTATTTGGTGCCCTTGCATTGTTTAAGCTTTTCTGCCGATGACATCACAAATGATAAGAAGCCATTCACTGATGCCATTCACAGAGCATAATATTTAATTCCCATCTTAACTCACGTGCAATGGCAACGATATGGTTGATAGCAAGCGCAGACGCAATATTTAATTCTCTTCTTGATTATCATAACGTGGAAACGCGGTAGATAGATGAGCCAAAGTACATCGTTTAAGACGTCATAAAGACCACGCCTTACTTTCCAAATCGGAATTTAAAAAAATATATATAAAAAATTAAGCGTTGGGAAAATGATAGTTTTTCTCGCTCCATGTAATTATATTTTTTTAAATTTTATTTATGTATTTATTTATTTTTACTTATTTATTTATTTATTTTTGCTTATTTTATCAATTTCAGTGACTAAAAGTAGTACTTTTGAGTGAAGGAAACAACCCAATTTAAAACTATATTCTCAATTGGACACATATATGTAGCTGTTCTTAAAATGTCGTTAGTTGCGAACAGAGAAATATGCTCTTTAAGTTCTTGACGAACTTCTTGTTTTCTTGTTATAATAAATTCATAAAAAACTTTCGTGGTTTTTTTTTTTTTTTTTTTGAGCAATCACGATTGCTTATTGCTTTCATTTGACTGTTTTGATCTCCCATGATTTTATTTTTCCCGCCAGCACCCTCTGCAGCATCACCGTCGACCGGCCGCCTCAAGATGTTGCTCCTATAGCGAAAACCGTCTCCAGATTGCGTCAACATCCTATACTTACACGCATACATACAAGCACCTACACACACAAACACGTACACACACATACATACACCTACACACACATACACAAACACATGAACACACACAAACACATACACACACACAACTACCCACACTCATGTCTGCACACAAACACATATGCCAACACACACATCCACATTCCAATGACATTTATTGTAAAAAATATATGGTAAAGCTAAAAACAAGCAATAGCATAATCATAAGTCACTAACGTTGAAGAAAAAAATGTGTGAAAAGACCCTCGGTTAATCCGAACTGCGGATAATCCAACCGCCGATAATCGGGAATTTACTGTACTGTAATTTTTTTCAGATTTTTTAACAGTGCTAGTGTACTTGAAATCGCCGTTTTATTTTGACAAGATGTCAACTTTAATATCTATTTTAAGCTTCTTTATAGCTGATATACAATATTTTATGTCGTAAAATACTATTAAAAAAGCGGATTCCCTTCAAAGACTGAAAAAATAACTGAAATTTAAGAAAAAAAAACCATCTATGCCAGTCACTCTACTCTACGGAATTTTCAGCTTAGTACTTTATATTTCGTCATCTAGAATAATGCACAGCATATGAAAAAAAAAAATACGCTTCCATTTTACTAAAACAGGATTTCAGAAGATTAAATTTTTCGCTTCTGAACTCCAGAACATTTTAAGTACAAAAGTAGATGTTTACCAAACATAATTCCAATGTCAAACGCGTAAAGGTCGAAACTCTTACAAGACAGGGGAAAAAAAGAAAAAACTTTGGAACAAATATTTTGTTTAAAAAAAAGTTGAGTAATCCTTTTAGCATTTGTTTAGATGTGAAAAATTTTCACGGCGAAAAGTAGTAAATGACATTTGCTTAGAGGAATAGTTTAGTGCTCCTGTCAGGTAGTAAAATGGATTACGACCTCTTTGCTTTCGTAGGTGTGAGCTCTTCGTTCTCCCTCGGATGTTTTTACAAAATAAAGAGCTTCCTAAAATGTACTTCCCCCAACATATTTGCTTGAGTTTTTTTTTTTTTTTTAACTTCATTGGAAAATCTTCAAGTTTGACATTTAGGGCGTTTTCGTAGTGGAAGTTTTAAATTTTATAAAATCATGTATTTGGAGGAGGTATTATGAGTTGAAATAGACAATATTACATAAAGTTCTTAAGGTGTGTTTAAAAATCGCATGTAGTTACAAAATGTGTTTCTTTTGAACTAATAATAATTAAAGTACGTTGCAATAAAATTAAAGTTGTTTCTTATGAATACTTAAGCAGAGAAATTTTTATTATAATAGAGGAAAATGCAACGATAGTATAAAAAACGATAGAAAAATATTTTAAGCTCATAATTGTAGTTAAAAAGCTACTTAGATTTTCGATTTTATATTTTCATTGTTTCTTCTTCAGTTGTAAAGTACATTCACACAAGATAAAACTAACTCACTAATACCATTAATTTGAAAATACATATTCAGTACGCATTTTTTTTTTTTTTTTGCAAACGAAACTAGTTCTTTGATTTTATGTTTCTCGTTTAATTTTCACCTAATAGTGTCTAGCATTCGCTGTTTTTTTTAACTTCAATGGAAAATCTTCAAGTTTGACATTTAGGGCGTTTTCGTAGTGGAAGTTTTAAATTTTATAAAATCATGTATTTGGAGGAGGTGTAATGCGTTTTAATTGACAATATTACATAACGTTCTTAAGGTGTGTTTAAAAATCGCATGTAGTTGCAAAGTGTGTCTCTTTTGAACTAATAATAATTAAAGTACGTTGCAATAAAATGAAAGTTGTTTTTTATGAATACTTCAGCACAGAAATGTTTATTATAATAGATAAAGATACAACGATAGTATAAAAAACCAAAAAAAAAAAAAAAATTAAGCTCATAATTGTAGTTAAAAAGCTACTTAGATTTTCGATTCAATATTTTCTTTGTTTTTTTTTTTCAGTTGCAAAGTACATTTACACAAGATAAAACTCACTCATATCATTTATTTGAAAATAAACATTCAGTAAGCAAATATTTTTGCAAACGAATCTAGTTCTTTGATTTTATGTTTCTCACTTAATTTTCACAAAAAGAAAAAAAAAATTGATACTAATATAGTGTGTCTAGTCTACCATTCGCTGTTTTTTTTTTTTTTTTTAGTTCAATGAAAACTAATGGAGGTAAGGGTTAACTGAAATTAAAAGCAGTAAACAGGCAGTGTACTGTAACCCGATTTCATTATATTTGAAAAAAAAAAAAAAAACATCACATTATACATGAGCGATAAGTAAACAAACCAAGCTATTTTCAACACATTGCCGTCTTTTAATTAAAAAAATCAAGCCATAACCATTCAATTAAAACCAAAAATTGAGAATCCGATGACTGACTCTAGAAAAGTAATAGAGCAAATTTTTAAAACTAATAACCATTAACACAGTAGTAAGTACATTACAATCATGTAATGACACAACCTTGCTTATTAGTGTTCTTTTCGCATGATGCTTAGTATGAATAAAACATGAAATTAGGTAAACTGAAATTTGCATAACTAGTATTTTTGAAACATAGAGTGGAAATCTTGGCTGCGATTCATGATTGCAAAAACATTTATTTGTCAAAAGCAAATTCAATTTTCTCTCTCTCTCTCTCTTTTTTCAAGGTACTATCTTCAATTTATGGTCATCTCAGGGATGGGATGCTTCCACTTCTGACCAAAAAGTTATTACATAAGTATATTGTTTCTAGAAACCTTCAAAGTTTAATTCTATGCTGACGAATGGGAAAAAAACTGATTTCTTTTTTGTGAAATAAGATGTCCATTTGAGCTATTGAAGCCCAAGTATCGTAGGCTAAAACAAGTATTCATATTTTACTAACAAATTAATACAGAAACTACTTGTGAACATCATTTTTCTCATCATTAAATTGTCCTCTCTGGGTTTTTTTTTTTTTCCTCTCTTCTTTTTGCGCCATTGAGATGTAGGGGAATATGGGACAAAGTGAAATAGTTAAAATCAGTGAGCTTTTTCAAAATGAACAGATTAGAAATTTGTTTTGAAAAATGCAGTTTATAAAGAAAGAGAATCGTATTTTATGATAAAACTTGTATTGAATCAGCATTTTTTATTTTTTTGGCAATAAATTTCCGTTCTCAAAAAAAAAGTGAAAAGTTTTCACTTTTCTTTCATGGGGTAAAGTGAAAAGTATGATATTTTTCAAATTAAATAGTTTCTATTCAACTGTAAAAAATGTTTTTGATCAAATGAATCAGTAAATAAAAGGTTGAATGAATTAATGAAAAGATTCTGAAACAATAAATGAATAATTAAATAAACAAATTAATTAATAGATGAAGAAAAATTAATGAGTGAGTAAAATAGAGAATGAATAGGAAAATTAGTGAATTAATGAATACATAAGTAAATTACTAAATGAAGAATGTGAATAAATTAACTCATTAATTAATGTTTAAGTGATTTAGTAAATGATTGAGTGAGTAAACAAAATAAACTATTTCTGTTTGCCCAGCATAAACATAACTAATTGTACATTGTACAAAATACAGTAAAACCTGTGAAGTTGACCACCCTTGTAAGTTGACCACCTGTCTAAGTTGATCGCTATTTTCCGACACAGAATTTGATCTTATCATATAATTCAACCTCTATAAGTTGACCACCTGCTTAAGTTGACAACTAAAGTAGCGCACCGCAACTTACACAGCTTTCATTGTATTTAAAATACTAATAAGCTTAACATTAACTAAATAATAACTACTACACTGAGAGTTAGAAGGTCTCAATTAATATTTAAAATGTTAATGACATGAACTTTATCATTTTATAATAATAAAAATAATTTTTGTTTATATAATTTTAATATATAATTTTTGATATTACAATACGAGTTTGAAAATTACCTGTATTATCATACGATTTAATCTTCGGCGGTATTTTTTTCATGCCTGGAATAGACTACATGTGCTACGACATAGTTAAAATATTCCCAGATAAGTGGTGCTAAAAGCTGAGTAAATATTTCACCATTTCACTTTGCCCCACATTCCTCTACTACTTCATCCTCTTATTTCACCTTTTTCTGCCTTGTCCCAGCTATCTGATAAATCTTTAGTTTAACTCGAAATGATAATTTCAATTTTCGAGTGTACACTTATTCCTTTTCTATCGTTAGGAAGAAAACAAAACGGGAAAAAGGGAAATATACTATATCTAAGAAATACTTTACATCAACCTACTAATGTTTCACTAAAATAGGAGACTGAGCAACTTGACAACAAATATTATGCGCAGATAAATTTTTGCCTCAAGGCGAAATTCAATTTAACGACTCTTCTACTATAAACACAATACATTTTGCTACTAAAATGTTCGAAAACATTGAAACAAATTACTCTAAAAATAAAGTAAGTATTTAATGCAATTGTCTTTTTTATGATTTTGAAGTTAAAAAATATTAAGCCAAGTCTGCATAGAAAAAAAATCCTCAGCCAGTGCAGTTTATACCGTTTAGATGGCAATAGTTGCTTTATGCTGATTTTTGATTTACTTATATACCACGTTTTGCAAGCATTTGTTATTTTTGCTACTAAGATGACTTCTCACATTTACTAATCACTAAAATTTTAAAGTGACTCATTTTAGAATTAAAAACCAAGTAATACCCAGGTAGCTGCCTATTTCATAATAATTTGATTGTGATATGTTTTTTAAATTATTAAAAATTCATTTATTAGGAAATGATGCTGACAAAAAAGAAAACAAGAGAATATTTTAGTTTTCAAGCTATCTGCCTGCCACAACGTTTAAACTGATAGTTGTGAACGGGTGTGTCAGTCTAATGATTTTGTGCACTCGTCTATTTTTCCAAAAATAATCAGACCAAATTTATATTTAAATTTTTTCTCTTGATGAATCCATGGAGAAACGCAGTAAATAGCTCATTTTTTCATAAAAACTAATGAAAATTTTACTGATAATTCCTCATAAGTTACTCTGTTATACAGTAGCTATAGAAACAAATATATCTATTATCTGTGTCGTCAAAATAAATATCGAAAATATGCTTTTTTGTATCGAATTAACTTTACTTCCCCTAAAAAAAGAAAGGACAACAAAGGATCTTTTTGGCTTTGAATTGGATTCAGCATGCTAAAAATATCCCAAAAACATTCAAATTTCAGAGGCAGCAATAACATCGCATCCTAGTGCAATTTATCAAACAAAAAACAAATAAAAGAAAACAGTGGCCAAAACCTCTCCTTGTGGTGCCATATATACTTCTAACAGGTTGATAAAAACTGATACAAGGGGGAGACTAAAATGCCAAACGTTGTAATGGAGAAGAATATATCATTAATATCCTGTAACTCGAAGCAGTTGTTAGAAAAACCTTGTAATCAGCGTTAGGACAGCTGCTTTGAACTGTAATCTCAAATCACGATTCTCTGGCGCAAGATTACCAAAGGTATTTGATTGAATGGATAATTTCGTTCTGTTATGATGGAAGCACGCGAACAAGATAAAAATATATACGACTCTTATTCGCCTTGCGTATATTTTCGCATTTCCAACACATTCATGACGCAATTTCCTGTTATTTTTTCTTCGGGAACATCCAATAAAACTCATTCTCAAATACTTAAATTTTTTTCAAAGGGTTAAGTTATAAAAGCAATAATCACATTTTATTTTCATGAACTGCTCGGAAATCGTATTTCTGATACTATTTTTTTGCTTGTCAACTGACTAATACAAAAAGTGTTACATAGATTTTTATCCGAAATTGAGTTCGCATGTGCTGCACGTTTTAGTCAATCACACTTGAAAATTCAGTAAGTTACCACCCTATAGCCAGGGCTAAGGCATACATGAAATACACCGCCAGTTCAGTCAATTCCAGCCGAGGACTGCAGTTTCGTGCTTATTAGCACTCATCAGCCCAGCATAGGAGTGACAGAGCTGGAGGTGGAAAACATCTTAAAGAAGCCAAGAGTGTCAAACAAACTGGTATTAGCTAATACAGAATTAGCAGTGACCAGACGAGTGACCGAAGCAATGGTTCGGTTCAACTCGAATTTTGAAGACAAGGCAGAATATTCAGTAAATTACCGCCCTATAGTATCAGTGCTAATTCTGTATTAGCTACCAGTTTGTTTGGCACTCTTGGCTTCCTTAAGAAATTTTCCACCTCCAGCTCAGTCACTCCTATGTCGGGTTGATTTCACTCTTATGCCGGGTGATATGTTTTTTAAATTATTAAAAATTCATTTAATAATTTATAAAACATATCACCCGGCTGATGAGTGCTAATATGCACGAAACTGCAGTCTTCGGCTGGAATTGACTGAGCTGGCGGTGTATTTCATACACTTGAAAATATTTAACTAATACATTAACCCATTAGATTTTTTTTCATTCAAAGCCAGTATCTAGTATACAAAATAACCATTTTTTATCCATTTTTTTATCCACCATTTCTTATCCATAACATTTTATTATTGCTAGTAATTGTCAACCGTATAAATACAGCCTCTTGGCTAGATGAAAAGGTTCAGAAGTGTGAAATTTCGGATACCTTGGACCGTATCCTGACGCACCTCGAAGCGTTTTTCTCAAAGTTCGACTATTGTTTTCTTTAGTCCAATTTCACAAACCAAAAATTGGCATAAAAACTCTTTCTCCATTTGGAGTTTATTCAGTACCGTTGGAAAGCCCATTAAATTTGCTCTTCAGTTAAATCTCTTCCAGTGGTACAAAGTTTGGGACGCCTAAAATAGATTTAAAAAAAAAAAAACTTACAATCTCTTTTGTAAGTCGTAAAACTGAATTTTAAATTGGATTGTTTTTTACCTTTCGCATGCAGTAGCAAATAACTGAATAAATTTAGCTGTTGTCAAACAACCGATAGACACGCATTTCTCCGTCTCAAAACCCAGGATTGAAATGTTTTATTTCATTTTTATTCCACTACTTATTTATTTAACCAATCATTCATTTTTTTTCTTTTGATTTATGCACATATTTTACGATGTTTTAATCTTTTTTTCGTAGTTTTCTTATAACTTGGACCTGGAAAAAGCCAAAAAATGGATGTTTATCTCAAAAAAAAAAAAAAAAAAATGTACATATTGGTAGTTTCTGAAACATCAATAATAATAATAATAATAATAATAATAATAATAATAAATAATAATAAAGTTTTTTTTTTTTTTTGCAATAAGTGGAACTTTATTTCGTGTTAAACTTAAGCATATTATATTTCAGTCATTTAAACTCTCTTATTCAGTAATATCTATTAAAATCCTTAATATTGTTTTAGCAGTTTAAGGGGACCGTGCACCTTGAAAGCTTTTTCTTTTGTTTATTAATTTTGAAATATGAAACTGGGCATAAAAGTTAGTAAGTTTATTAGCATGCAAAATATAGAGCAAAAAAAATGCAACAATATAAAAATTTAATTAAAATTAAAAATTTTGAAATTTAAAATAAAAATTTTAAAATGCTCTATGCGACTCAATTTTTGCTCTTTTCTCAAGCAATTTGCATTTTATCAAAGAACAGAACATCGCCAAGAACATTGGGTATCCATTTAAGGATTGGTTCATTATTAACTGCACAGTATTTTTTTTCGCGTAAAGCAATAGTTTTTGTTGCGAATATTACATAAAAATCAAAACTTTAATATTTTTAAGGAACATGAAATTCTCTTAAATCTTAATGCATACCCAGTTTTATCAAATTACTACCAAAGTATCATATTCTGAAATTTCAAGCATATCGGACAAAAATTAAGTCGCATGGAACTTTTTTCAATCTGTGTCGCATCGAATTTTCCCGTCCAAGATAAATGACGTTAAAGTCTAATTTCACCTACATTTCATGTTCTTCGTATTTTAACAACTACCGAAAGATATTTTCACGATGACTAAATATTTGACATTAATACCAATGTAAGAATTTATTAAAACTTAGTTTACAAGTTTGACACTTAGTTTTACTTAGTTTTTGGCCTTCTTTACATGTTTTACAGCCATTTTAATGGAAAATACGCTTTGTTTACTTTTTTTTAAACACATATAACTTCGCGATAAAACATCAGATCAACAAGAGGTTTTTTTCATACGATTCAGCACACTTCATATATTGTTACTTCCACGGAATAAAAAATCATATTTTTGACCGATTTGAGCTATTTGGAAGGTCCACGGTCCCCTTAAAAAAGTAATGTACAAAATTAAAATATAATACCATACTAGACGTCATTAAATGTCTGGAAAAAAAAGAACTTTTGATTTTGTAATCGGGCACTTTTTATCACGATTTAAAATTGTCTTGTGTTTCGTTATTTTGAATACTTCACTTTATTTTGTATGTGTATCAGTGCTGTTTGTGTGTAATTTGAGCGAAACATTGCACTTGAATGTTTCATGTTTTTTTAAAAAAGATCTGTGCTTTGAATTCACTGAAGTAATAGCCCACAAATTAGAGAAAGAAATTGGACGTAATTTTCCGAATTGGCAATATTTTTTCCCTTTTAATGCAAAATTTCTGCTTAGTTATTCTAGTAGTATTTTTGAAGCACCAATTTTAAGCAAATACAAGGGTCATTTGAAAAGGATTAAGAATTACATAAAACAATTGATACTGTACTAAAATGTTTAACCCGGCATCATTTAATCTTAATTCAGATTCGTTCTTATACAAGAGACAAAGAGCATGTAGAACAATAACCGCAAAACTTCGTTTGACTGAAGAGTTTAGCAGGTATTCCTTACACTATTTTATATTTTTCAAATTTGTAGTGATAAAAACTTTAAGTTTATCATCATGAGACAACTGTAAATATTAATGTATTTTTTCTTTTATTAAACTTAGTAAAATCTTAGTTCTAATAACTTAAATGTCTTTTGAGCAATCCTTCAAACGAATATTTCAATCTTGAAACAAACTTTAAAATTCCAACCCCTGATCTCAAAACACTAACTATCGTTTCTCTATGTCTTTCTCAATAAATAAATAAATAAATAAGTTATGACATGATTTAATGCCTTGTCATAAATGTGGTCATAGTAATTGTGCCCAATTCAATGAAATGACATTGATAGCGTACGAAATTGACGGTACAACGAACTCACTACAAAAAACGGTACGAAAATCACTATCTGAAAAACAAAAACAAAAATCTTGCTGTAGTAGGCTTGGTTTTGTGCGCTTGATTTTTTACAGTTCAAAACTTCAGATATGTTGCATTATCATTCCTAATCCTAGTAACTCCAAGCATTAAGTTTATTTATTTTTTTTCGTTCTAGAGCAAAAACAGCAAGTAAAACTTATGCATGAATCAAAAGCTATGGAAGAATATGCAAGATTACAGTAAAGGAAATAAGCAAGAAGACATCTTGACTGAATATCGTTTATATTTGCAAAGAATAAAAAATAAATAAATAAAAATAAAAATATAACAGTGAACCTCAAATCATTTTCTTAAATTCAATTTTGCGTTTCATTATGAAATATCTGTGCCCTAGAAGATCAGTTTTGTTAAACAGAAAACTAAAAACCTATTACTACATTGAAACTTTCAATCTCCGCCTACTTTGCTGGGGAGAAAAAATCAGAGCAAGAAAAATGACTTAAGGGGAAAAAAAATCCAAATTTGCGAATGTACTAAAAATTTACAGAAAACTAGCTTATGTGAGAAGTTAGATAGTAGATTAGATAAGCTTGGTTCTTAAGAGACAATATACCGAAAAGAACGCATTTAATGGCTGCATTTATACTTGAAATTGAGTGAACCTTTCACTGTTAAAACAGATTTCTTAAAATTGAGACAAAATCGCTCATTCTTGCAGGGTTGGCAAGTTTCTGCCGAGGCGGTTAAAACCACTGGTAGAAACCGGTTAAAACCGGCATGGCAAAAACCACTTTCTGCCACTTTGCGGCAGAAACTGGCAAAAACTCACTAAATGAAAAATTAATTCTTGATATACAACAGAAAATACATGGAAAAAAAATTAATTGTTTACCAAAGTACTGTAATGTTATTACAAAATTATCACAATTCAAAATCAAATGTTTCATTGTTTGGACCCTGCAATTGCCTCTTAGAAAAGGTGGTTTCAAAAATCTAAATAGGTTCTCAATTTACTACGCACAAATGAGAAATTTTAGAATATTCTTTAAACAGACGAGCTAGCCGACAATGCATCAAGGAGCAAGCAATGTTCGTGAAACTTTCATGCATTGTATAACTGGTCCATCATGGTAACTGGGGTTGTGGTAAAAATTTGACTGGAAAAATAAGTTATGAGAAATGGGGTCAATTTGTTTTGCAAAGCTGTGACATTAGGTACAAAATTAAGGCAAGTAAAATTCTGGCACTTTCTTCTTGAAGCATATGATATGCCAATTTCAATCACAAACAATTTAGAGGAAGCATATAAGTGAGCAAATTACAATCAGTAATGCCTGTTTAATTCTGTATGTCACTCCTCTTTCCTAAGCACCTCTGTATGTTTTTTTTATCCTTTGTTAAATTAATCCAAATACTACGAGCCTTTGCAATTGGAAAGTTCCCTTTCTAAACTAAATCAAGGACACTAGCATATGGGATTTTATTTTTTTTAATGATGAAATGTTTAAATTTTCAGTTTACTTAAACAAATATCATTTACTAATTACTTGAGTTATTAAAGACGTTTTTAAGTTTTTGCCAGTTTCTGCCGGTTTTTACCGGTTATAACCAGTTCCTGCCACTGGCATGGCAAAAACTAGTTTCTGCCGGCAGAAAGCCAACCCTGCATTCTTGAGAATATCACTTACTCAAAATGGCTCCGAGACAATTTGGCTCAGAATTAAAAAGTAAGAGTTCTTACTTTTAAAATATACCCTCTTCTCAACACCATGTTCTAATTTTTGAAATACTGCTCTAATCAGATGTAAGCACAAACGGTATCATTTCTAAGAATAGGGCTGTTTCAAAAATGGGAATATGTCGAATTTGTTTGAAAATATGAATGTCTCAAAAATAAGCACATATTGTACCATTCGTGAGTATGGTATTTTGCTCGCCTGTAATTCTTGCAAGTCCATAGACTTATTCGCTTCCTTTGAGAGTTTAAACAGCCACGACGGGCCGTAATCGAACTGAAGCCGATGATTTTTATAAATACGCTCAGTTAATCTTTAAACTGGAAGCTAAAAATATTTTTCACAACAGTGAGAAGTCTGCAGTGAGAAATTCAAGTCCTGCTTTCCTAACTGCGCATGCGTTATTTTTGAGATGGTCGGCTTTCTTGAATTTAAGTTTGACATTTACTTATTTCTAAGTCGAAACTGCTTGGAAAAAATAAGAAGATAAATGTTTTCATTTCTAAACAGATGATTTTTAACAGTGTTGTGAGTGTATCTGCTAAATTCACGTGTCGTATTTTTTGAATATGTTTCGTAAACATTGTATTGCCAATTATATGACTATAAATAGTGGTGATCATCAGCAATGGTGTCCTATGCCCATTACATATTTTCCTTTTTACTCGCATCCTCTATTGGAAGTTATGTTTCACTAATGAGAAGTAACTGGTACAGACCTGAGAATTATAGTGTTTCCTTCGCATTTTCATCACATTTCAGTTTATGTCACCTTTGTAGATAGTTGGACTTGGATAAGAAATTCTTTACGGCTTTTTAATGACGTAAATCCTTCTTGTGGGAGGATTCAATGTATTCCAAAAGGTGGCGATGTTCTCAGATTGATTCAGGCGTCTTGGCCGTAAGGATTAGCTAGTAGAAACTTGAACGTCTTGTTTGTTCAGTGCAATACTCGTGAGCTGGAGCTCATGATGATCAGGTGTTATTACTTGCATTAGTGAGCCCAAATCTAATTCTTGGATACTTGCAGATGAGGTATCACTCCATTGTATTGGCTTTAGGGGGTATCTTCTGCAACTTGATTACAGTTACAGGTACGAATTATTTTTTAAATATATTTCTTTAATGGAGTCGCAAAGATTCATTCTACCTTTTATTTGAATTGACTCTCTATGTCCAACTAACTCAAATTGAGAACATGAAACAAGTTCTGGGTCATTTTCAAAACAAACAGCTGTCCTTGAAATTCAATGCCTGCTATGTTACTTTATTTATTTTTAACTCTTAAGCACTTAACAATAAAATTAGTTAATAATTTTCAGCTCTGTAAGATGTATAAATGTTAAGCCTAAATAGGACTAACAGAATAAGTAAGCGCAAAACAAGCAGTATTAGTCTACTAATCAAAACAGCGCAAATAAGCAGTTCAAATCTTTATCTTAATTTCAACTCGAAATTAATCAAAAATGTCCTAATTCGACAGATGATTTTTTGAAATCTTTCCACATTCTGAAGAATCGTTCCATTTTTTAGCCTACTTTCCCAGTAAAAGTCAGAAAAAGAAGAAAAAAGCATGAAAGAAGGCTTAATGCATCTTAAAAATATCGTGAAAAACAAAAAAAAGTCAAAAATAAATAAAATAATTAAATAAATATTGAAAAATTAAAAATTGGAAAGTAGGGTATTGAGATGGGGAAAAATGTCTGTCGGTCTGTCTGTCTGTCGGTCTGTCTGTCTGTCGGTCTGTCTGTCTGTCGGTCTGTCTGTCGGTCTGTCTGTCTGTCCCCCCCTAATAACTTTTGAATGAATAGTCCGATTCGAACAAACTTTTTTTTGTTCGAAAGATCTCGGCGAGGACACCTCATTCCCATATTTCACTTTTTGATTTGAACTATTTTTTGTTCAATTTTGAACAGTTCAAAAAAACTTAACTTTAGCGCCTACGGGGAAATTCAAAGCAATTCCGAACTGTGAGGCGAATTTGCTTCAAACAAACTTTGTAGGAAAAAGCTTTTGATAAAAAACTTGTATATAAGATATCTTTTTGATTTGAACAATTTTCCGTTCAATTTTGAACAGTTCAAATCCCTTAACATTAGCGCCTACGGGGAAACTGAAAGTCGATGTAGATTCCGTACTTGAAGGCGGATTTACTTCAAACAAACTTTGTTGGAAATAGCTCTTGACGACCTACTCCCGACTCCGACTCCGAGAATTTAGGGGGACCTGACACCGACTCTGACAATTAATCGGACTCCGACTCCCCGACTTCAACTCTGACTTCGTAGCTTTGGCAAACATTTATACACGGAGGACAAATGACTGACTCCGATTCTTGGATATTCGACTCCAACTCTTTTATCCCAAAATGAGATTGACTCCGACTCCGACTCCGCTGCTGTGGTTTTAACTGTGAAATAATTATTGTTGATATGATTTGTTTTTATTTTCACGCTAAAGTTTTAATTTAGGTATTTAGTTTTCGGTGAATAAACTCGAAAAATATGCGCAGACGATTTTTTTTTTTTTTTGACAATGAAAATTATTTCTTTAAGTTGACATTTTATTGTTTTTTTTTATTTTGGTAAGTGCATTAATTCGTTTAAAAAATTGTTTTCGGCAACAGGGGGAAAAGAAACGATTTTTTTTATATGATGTATTTATTTTAATGAACTTATTATTATTTTTTCGTTTTGAAAGCTGTTAAAAAATTTTTTTAATGGAAAGAAGTGTATTAGCTGCTTTGTTTAAAAGGTGCTGCTATTTTATTTGTTCGTTTTTTTGAAGAAAAGTAAGGAATATTTTATTCCTAGAAATCAGCTTAAAATATTAAAAAAAATATGTTTGAAAAAATTTGCGATTTTAGCTATTTTTGAGAATATTGATCAGGTACTAGAAAGTAGTATGGGTATACGGGAAAGTAGGCTCGTCTAGTTCTAGACGGAACTTCTTGTATTACAACAATTTAGTATTTGTATTTAGTTCGGCTTTCATTTTTATCATTTGTTCTTTTTCACTGCTTGTCGATGAAATTAGTATCTCTTCGTCATTCTTAATTCTTGTTATTTGTCTTTACATTTTCTTGTTTTTATTTTTTTAATACCCTGTTTGCGTGTTTTTTTTTAATCAACTGTTTTCAATTGTTTTTCTTTCACTCTATTTTTTCTGCCTTTCTTTAAATGTTACAATTGCTTCGTTAAATATTTTTTAGCAAAGTTAAATTAATTAAAATTAATTATCAAGAAGCATTAATTGAAATAAAAATTATTAAAAGCATTTCAATTATGCTACAAAATTGATTGCTTATAGGTTTTTTTTTTTTTTTTTTTTTTTTTTTTCAGAAATACATTACTTAACCGCTTAATGGTTTTTTCCTGGTGAGAAATATACAAGGTGTTCCGTTTTAACCCGCAAGATCTTTATTTTCGCAACCGTCAGTCCTAGATGTATACTTCCAATTGCAAAAATGTTCAAAATCAGATGCAGAGTTAAAATATTGAAAGTTTGAAGTGAAAATAAAAATAAGCCAAAAAATACAAAATTTAACATTTTATACAGGCTTCAGGTCCCCTAACTTATATTTAGGGAAATAATTTCCATTAAAAAACAATTCTAACACAAAAAGTTTGAAATTAGTGCGACCAATATTAACCGAGATATGAAACGCAGCGTTTTGTGACTTGCGCCACTTTTCACTGGCTGTCAATAACACCTTTTGGGGGAAAATATAATGGTTAACAAGAGTTAAAAGTTATGTGTGTGCATAGAGTGGTTTTTCAAGTTGTTCGACGTTTTGTGGTGTGTTTTTGCGTATCACAGCATAACATTTGCATTTATTTTTGAATAGCAATGAAAAATATAAATACCTTGTTTTTCTTACTTCGACGACCTGTCATTCTTCTGAAAGGGCGATAAGTTCCAATCTCATCTTCAGTATGGTCCCTAAAACTTTGAAATGGAATATCTCCTTGAGTTATGGTCGCAAAAATGTCAAGTTTTCTGTGTCAATAATAGTTTTTAATGGAGATTATTTCTCTAAATATTAGTTAAGGGACATAGGGGCCGTATAAAAAGTTGAATTTTGTATTTTTTGTTAACTCTGCATCTGATTTTGAACATTTTTACAATCGGAAGTATACATCTAGGACTAACGGTTGCGAAGATAAAGGTCTTGCAGGTTAAAACGGAACACCCGGAACCACGGAATTTCTGCTCAAAGTTTCATTTTGCTTTGTTTTTTTCGTTACTCTCCACTTTTGACTTCTTAAACTGTCTTTTGTGTTCCACTGCGTTTCTCATCTCGGATGACTTTACATCCACAATCTCACACTTCTTTGCATTTTAAAAGATGTTCCTTGAAACCCGGGAAATACGTATTTGCAATCAATGGTTAATTTGTATTTGTCTATGTTGTTTACAGCTGCTACTGTGTTACACAGAAATATTTATTCACTTCATATGTTTATTCTTAAATGGCGTACCAGCATGGGTGACACCCGGGCCGGTAATTTAAGGTGTCACCCCCCTCCCACAACTAACGAAAAAAGAAGGTTTGAATGTTCTATGTAAACATAAAAACATGAAATTCATACAATTTTCAGAAGCAACTGCATTTGTGTTTTACGAAGTTTTAAGTGGGATAATGTACAAAAGAGAAATAAAAACTGAACGCTTCTTATATAACTTGCCCTAGACGCAAATGTGCAGGACGTCGAGAGGTCAGAAAAAAAAGTAAGGAGGTGTACGAAATTGATGGCTCTCGATGTTCAAACGTATTTTAATCATTAGGAAAAATAATGGGGTTCAGTTTTTTGGTTTAAGAGGAAGTTACTACTATGTCTAAGGGGTCATTCATTAATTGCGTAATGGTCCCGAGGGGGAGGTGGTTTGAAAAATCTCTACATACCCTTACTTTGGAGGGGGGGGGGTAGACCCATTCTTACGTAATATTTTCCAAATCGATATTTTATATTAGAAATAGCGCTGTCAAGTGGTTTGGCAGGAATCATATTTCGTTTTTCAAAGAATGAATAGTGTAAAATTTAATAAAGAATTGCACTATGTATGGCATGTCTTTTTTTTAACTAGTATCGCATCATACACAAAAAAATATTTGTCGAAAAAACATTAAGTCTAGATTCCTTTTACTAAATAATTGTTTGCAAAAAACATTTTTAAAATATTCAATAATAGTAAAGTTAATAAATATTCCAGTGATGTAAGGATCCTTATTTTATTATTTTGAAAAACGGAATGGAATCTTACGTAAGATTGGAGGGGGTGTTAAAACTTACCCTTACATAGGGGGAGGGGGGTCAAAAATTCCCAAAATCATCCTTACGTAATTAATAAATGGCCCCTAAGTATTGAAAATATGAATCTAATCCTGAATATAATATTCACTCCCTGATATGAGATCCCAGGGTTCCCCCTCCTACCCCGGAAATTTTCAAATTTGTAGTCTTGAAAATGCATTTTAGCTGCATATTTTTCTCAAAATTGCAGTTCGTCTTTGGATGACACCCCCCCCAGACGTGTGACACCCGGGATGAATCGTCCCCCCCCCCCCGTAGCGACGCCACTGGGTTTTGTACCCTTAGTTTAGTGACACAGCAGATAAATTTTAAAGACGTTTTAAGCAATAATCGAGTTTCGGTTTGGACAATTTTATTCATTTAAAGAATATTGAAAGTTTAGTAACAATTATCAATTACATGTATAAGAAAAAGTTTTTCAACACAATATGCATGAAAATAATGAGTGGTAGCAGAGTAGGCAAAGTCCTTTCCAAAAAATCAGTTACAGTCGAGCCCGCTTATTGGAATAGGCAATTTTCCAGGAAAAATTATTCTAATAAGCGGGATATTCCATTATCCGGGATAAAAATAACACACATCAACGGTTTAGTACATGGTAATTTTATTACATTAAGCGGGATATTCTATTATCCGATATTCCATTAAGCGGGCTTAGCTGTAATTACATTTAGTTATTTATTAGCTAAGAAAAATTTTTGGGACAAAAAAAAATTAAGTTCATAGAATAAAGGATACATATCTTTTAAATATCGAATTTTGTGACTGACATGCTTTGAGTATGACCCATATGACTTTTTAAAGGCTATTTTTTCAATGAATCCTTCATAAAACAGAGAAATATTTGAATTCAGGTTCTTTGTAAAAATAGTATTAGTATAATTTAAACAGAATAATAAATCACCAAAAACTACTCCCATTAAGAGGTTCGTTTGCGATATATTGTAGCATGGAATAGATTAAAACTAATTTTTAAAAAGAATGGAATTAAATTTAATGTGATAAATATAGCCATATTCTATTTCAATATTCAGTAGATTTACACTGCTCTAAAAAACAGAAATATAATGCTGAGGACTTCATGTGTACGTTATGTGTGCTAAACCTCATAAAACATTAGCATCCCTAAAGAAATCCTTAAGCAAGGAGTGGGATAAAATATCAGTAAGCGAGTTGTGGTCCACATTAAGGCTAAAGGTATCCACTTTGATAATTTGTAACTATATTAGACGAAATAATGTATTCGTACTAGTTCATAAAAGTCGTAATAATTTTATTAGGATTAAGAGTATAATATGTCCACCCTGGTAGTAATGAATAAGAAAATAAGTGAATGAATTCAATTCAATTCAATTTATTTCAATCAGGGAAATATATATACATATATATACACACACACACACATATACATACATATATATACACACATATATATATACATATATATACATATATACACACACATATATATATATATTTTACAAATATGCATTTCACATATAAAATAAAAAGAAATTACAAACAGAAATATATTTCTCTCAGTCGAATTGAGAATCCCTGATTGAGTAGATGGGAGTAAAGGCTATACAATAGCCTGACTAGCTCCCACCACTCAGAGAAGAGCTTAATTTAGAGCCAGTTTATAACATAATATAAAATTAACAAAAAATAAATGCATAATCATACAAAGAACACATAAACACAACACAAGTAATTCAATTAAAGTACGTCTAATTTTATAACAGAACCGAGGCATACTATTACGAATATGCTGCTTTATCCTAAATTGACTGCAGTTGAATTGAGTATAAAATTTTTTAGCCTATTCTTAAACAAATTTCGATTATTAATGGTTTTTAAACAATTGGGTAAGGTGTTCCACAATCTTGGTCCATGAATAACTAAATGAATTTTTATACACTGAAAAAAAAATCCTAAACGTTACTGAGTATTTCCGTGCAGCGTTGCGAAATTTCAATGATTTTTAACCACTTCCTGGAAAAATCAAGTTTTCTTGTCAAATAGTTTCCTGAATTGCTTCAAGTCGCACGAATGCAGACTTCTCACTGGTGTGAAAAATATTTTTAGCTCCCATTTTAAAGATTAACTGAGCGTATTTATAAAATGTATCGGCTTCAGTTCGATCGTGGCCTGTTTGCACTGATAAGGCGTGCAGAGGGCGCAAATCAAATCGGACTACACAGCTTTTCAAGAATCGCGGGGGAGAAACATTCTCTGTAATTACTTGCAATTCTGTCTTAGCTGTGGCCACCTAAGCAATACTGCTTTAGGAGCTTTCATGGAAATGCAGGAAGGTGCTAAACTATGATATTTTACCTACCTAAGTTTACTCTAAAGTTCCAGAGACATGCCTGGGTTAAAACAGGAAGATTTCTGAATATTTCAGGAAGGTTACTGAATTTTAGCAGAAAACGTTCTTGGTTTTTGTAAGATATGTTACTGGAAGAAATTGGGCACATCAGCTGCCCATTATTTTCCAGGAACGTTTCTGAATCGTTCTTACAGTGTATGAAGGAATGTAAATAAAGTAGTAAATGAATGCGTAGGTGATTTAATAAATGATTGAATAAGTAAACATAATGAACTAGTGTCACTTTGCCCCACTTGCTCTTGACTTATTGTACAGAACATTTAAATTAAAAGTAAGCTTACACTGTAAAAACGATTCAGAAACGTTCCAGGGAAATAAAATCTTACAAAAACCAGGAACGTTGTTTCCATAAAAGTCAGTAACCTTACAGAAATGTTAAGAAATCTCCCCTATTAAAGTCAGTCGTGAACTTTCTAGAAAAATTAAATAGGTTTAATTTATGTGATTAGAACCGTCCTGATTTACCAAGTAACCGCCAGAAATATTAGAGCAACCACGGCCAAGCTACGCGAAAATTGCAAGCAAGAACCAAGCATATTCATTGCCTGCAATTCCTGCCTCGCAAAGCTGTAGCTATTCAGTGACTTATTTGCTCCCATTGGAAGCTTAGTCAATCCGGACAGGCCATAAACAATCTAAAGCCGATACATTTAGTAAACACGCTCCGTCAATATTTAAACTGGTGGCAAAAATTCTGTAATCCCGAAACGTTCCACGGAAATAACCAGTAACGTTTCGGAATTTTTTTACAGTGTAATATTGAATAAATAAAAACTGCATCGAATTAGGTATCATATGCTTTGATCTTCAGCGATAGCTTTTTACTGACTGGAGTAGCCTACTGGTGATATCACATAGTAAAAACATTATCAGATAGGTGGTGCTAAAAACAGGGTAAATATTTCACCTTTTTACTTTGTTTAACATTCCTCTACATGTATTTCATATTTCATCTTTACGGCTTTCGGGTTAGAAGACGTTTTGAATTTTTAACTTGATGCAATATATTGCACAGCTTGTTTTCAACCTTCTGTAACCCCCTTTGAACTCTTTCGTGACCGAATTACTAGAAAATAAGGTGAGAAATCGAACCAGTTATCGCCACATTTTCAGTTTTGGTACGTTTACGCCTTTTGCTTCTTGATGCATCAAATCATATGCAAATTTAAATCAACCTTACCATGACAGCTCTGTCAAATTTTTTAAGATTAGTATTATTATTATTGTTGTTGTTGTTTTTGTTATTGTTGTTTTCTTGTTGGTTATATTACATTATACTTAGTGACTATGTTTTTTCCTGATTATGTTTATAATACATAAAATCAAAAAGAAGTGGGCTTAATCCGGGACAGCTGCAGCCCTCTCTTATTCCGAGACTTAGCAAGTTGACAGCAAATCACATAACTAACAAAACAGCAGTACTCTTCGCTGTCATTGATTGCAGGAGTACACGTAAATCAAACGAAGAAAATCAGTTCCAAAATGTTGAAAAATATATTGATAAAAATTATTAATGGGGCATTCCACGGTATTTTTGACATTATGTAGAGTCCGTAACGTGACCTTTTTTTGCCATAACTTTTTAATTTACCGTTTGATTTGCGAATTATTTTAATTTGAGCTGGTGTGTTGGTAGGAAAAGATCAAAATAGAATAATATGCTAATCAAACAGTAAATTAAAAAGTTATGGCAAAAAAGGTCACGTTACGGACTCTACATAAATGTCCAAATTACCGTGGAATGCCCCTAATACAAGATAAAATGACGAAACTACAAAGTGAAAATTTTATTTTCAATCATATGAGGATCTCACGATGAAACAAGAGAAATCAATGAATGTTCAAACAGTGTGAAGTGTCCTCAAACTATTTAGTTTTTTCTTGAATTACTTGGTAAATAATAGTTTACTTTTAAAAATTTAAATTAAAATTTTTCCCCCCGTTTCTATATGAGGCGTACCATAAGTCCTGCACAAGTGCGTGGGCTTAATTTTTCAGAAAAAAATTGTTTAAAATATAAATTACTTTTCTTTTTTTTTTTTTTTTTTTTGCAATACACATGTTACATATATCATTAAATAGCAGGGTTCGAAAAAATCATGATATTTTCGAATTTATCCGATATTTTGACATATATATCAGATATTTTGATGTGTATCCGATATTTTCAATCAGCACAAACTCACGTCTTCAAAATAGTAAATGCAGCTTCAAAACATTCTTTATTTCCTTATATTGTTATTACAAAATGTAGACTTAAAATTAAGGTTTCTTTTATTACTTATATCTAACATTTCATTTCACATTTTAATCAATTTTAATAGAACTAAGGCGATACGGGGGTTTCAATTTTTTGTAAAGTAATTTTCAATGTTTTTTTAAATTAATTTTCAGCATAGTTACAGGATGCTAATAACAACTCAAATATAAAATTTCATTAAAATAATTTTGAATTTATTTTTTTTAATTTAAATTTTGATTTTATAACGCTTTCGTCATATTACTCCTTGAGAATGAAATTTCATCAAAATTATGAAATACTAGCTAAATATGATACGTAAAGCCACCAAAAATAGAATATTGAATTATTTTTTCAAAATTTTGTGATAAAGATAAATAGTGGGGAAAAAAAGCCAAAAACTAGACATTTTCGTTAAAATATGATCATATTTTAATAAAATATAGCAAACATATTCCACAAAACTAAGCAAACAGAAAAATCTTTCACAACAAAATGTTAAGAAAACACTTTATTACTTAACATAAAATTTTCAGCAGATTTAAATAATAATTTTCCAGTTTGAATTTTGTAGTTAGGTCGGAAATTAAGTTTTGAAAAAATCAACATTTTCTATTTTACTATTGCAAATTTCATTATTGAATAAACCTCCATTTAATTTTTAAAAAATTTCACCACAAATATGATCTTATGATACATTTGAAATGATATTAGTTTTAAAAATTAAAACTTTATTTGCGTTTTTACTCATGCATTTTTATATGCATTTTATATGCATTTTTTAGTAAAACAAAAGGGGCAAGCTCCCACAAAAGGTGTCACCGACTCAATTCTTTCTTTTTTAAACGGTTCAGCTAAGGTTTTAGGTTTTAGAAATATAATCAATGAAAAATGTTGTTTGACCAATTTTTGCTCATCTGAAAGCCCATTAATTTAGCATTAACTGTTTTACTCATTTTTCTTCTGTTATCTAGTTTTACACAGTTATATGATTCAGAAATAAAAAATATGTATTAGTTGGTGCACAGTCATAAGAAATTTTTCTTCTTTTTTTTTCGGACCAATGTTTAATATTAAATTAGGCACTTTGAATCTGAATTAAAATTGTTACATTGCTAATAATTTTATGAATATAAAATAAAAAAGGAATACTATATTACTTTGTTATATTAATACATCATAAAAATATAGTACATAACTTTTTGGTTATTTCAAAAAATAAATGAACGATATTACTATGATTAATATAATTTTAAAAATTGAAAATTTCGTAGCTGAAAAAATAAACATCGAAAATGTCAGAATATCATGATATTATCTAAATAAATATCGGATATGCATCGAGGTATATATCATGATATATATGTATCGACTGATTACTTTTAATATATGCATTTTTACTCATGCATTTTTATATGCATTTTATATGCATTTTTTAGTAAAACAAAAGGGGCAAGCTCCCCCAAAAGGTGTCACCGACTCAATTCTTTCTTTTTTAAACGGTTCAGCTAAGGTTTTAGGTTTTAGAAATATAATCAATGAAAAATGTTGTTTGACCAATTTTTGCTCATCTGAAAGCCCATTATCGCCTTAATTTAGCATTATATGTTTTACTCATTTTTCTTCTGTTATCTAGTTTTACACAGTTATATGATTCAGAAATAAAAAATATGTATTAGTTGGTGCACAGTCATAAGAAATTTTTCTTCTTTTTTTTTCGGACCAATGTTTAATATTAAATTAGGCACTTTGAATCTGAATTAAAATTGTTACATTGCTAATAATTTTATGAATATAAAATAAAAATGGAATACTATATTACTTTGTTATATTAATACATCATAAAAATATAGTACATAACTTTTTGGTTATTTTAAAAAATAAATTAACAATATTACTATGATTAATATAATTTTAAAAATTGAAAATATCGTAGCTGAAAATATAAACATCGAAAATGTCAGAATATCATGATATTATCTAAATAAATATCGGATATGCATCGAGGTATATATCATGATATATATGTATCGACTGATATATATCTGTGAAACCCTGTTAAATAGTAAAGCATGATTCATTTTATTTTAGCTTTTACTTATATATTTTTTTTTATTTGCAGCATCAAAAAAAAATCAAAGTTGGAAAAAAAAAGGGCGTGTATTTTCTCGGATTGACCATACTATCTTTATTTGCTTATTATTAATTTCTATTTTCTTGTGTTTTCAATGCTGTTTTCATAACAGGCATTGCAACAATAGAATTCATGACTGATGTGAACGTTACGTTTAGTTGTATCTAATCGCTCATTATTTTCTTTCCAGAACCGTACCCTTGGCCTCAAAATCAACGTAAGTCTATAAATTATTTAAAAAAATTATTAAAATTATTCTCAATAAATAAAATGTTTCATTTTCTTAATTTCAAATAAAAACATAACTATGGTAGAATAGCGAAGTATGCCTATCACAATTAACAGGTAGAATATGATTGTTTCCTTTAGTATTGAACGAGTAACTAAATCTTTTCTTTCTGCGACGTATTTTGAATCTAACTGAAAATTTTAAATTAAAAATCATAAAACTGCACATCTTTTGAAGTAATTTCCTGCTTAAAAAAAAAAAGAGTGTCTCTTTTGAGTTGTACAGAAACGTGTCTTATGCCGATCATTTTGCATGTTTAAAATTTCTCTAAGTTTTTCAAACACCATTAAACTTAAAACCAATAAGTTTAAAAGAATATGAAATTCACGAAAAAAAGCCATTTTGGTCATTTTGTGGGAAAACGTAGGGGAGACTGGGGATTTTGATCCCTGAGGATACATGATCTCATAGCCAAAAATGTAACAAAATCATTAAATAGAGATTTGAAACCTGAGAATTATGTTAAAGTTATACTTGTACGTAAAATCTGGCAACAGTTTGTTTCTTTCAGCCATTTTGATTTTGCTCAAGAAATAACTGTCTAAATGTATCAATGAAAACTTTTTTTAGGAAAGCATTTTGAAGTATATATTATTACAATTTGAAAAAAATACTGAACTGTAATGTTAAAGTATATACAGTCTTTTATAATATAGAGACACATTTTTAGTAAATTGCCACTGATTGTTAATAATATAATCACTGAAGTAAATATGCTAAACAATAAAAATATCAGTTCGCACTTGTAACCCACATAACACCTCAAACATCCAACCATAAATTAACTCTACTGATGAGTTACGTTTTGATCAGCCAAATGAGCTTGAACAAGTTGAAATCGATGTCAAATCCTTTTTTGAATAGAAGAGAAAAAATGATTTTTTGCTATCGTTAGATTTACATCAAAAAAGTTAGTTGCATATTATGTAGACCCATTAGCGGATAGAATGCTAAGTTGGATTTCTAGAGTTTGAAATAAGTTTTCTAAAGCGAAAAGGTAACATGCTTAATCAATCTATTTTTCCTGAAAAGTTGACAAAAGTGTAGTAAATAAGAATAAATGTGTTAAGTTGCACACATCCAGATGGGTTGAGCTGAACTTTAAGAACTACAACAAACGAATTGTTCGCATTTGACTTTTCAGGTTTTGAAAATATCTGATAGGCTTTCGATTCTTTTCTATAAGTATGCTGATACTTACATTTTTCATCCCTCTTTTTTAAAATTAATTCAATTGATAAAACTTTTAATTTTACTGCTGCAAGACAAGGAGCAAATAAGTTGATTTTTGTGCTTGCCGTCCTTTTTCTTTTTTTATTTGTTGTAATTTGAGTTTCATTACGCTACTTTAAAAAAATTGTTAGCTTTATTTATGAAATATATTGTTCACAACTATATTAGAGAATACGTTATTGATCAAAAGCATCATAAGTTCAATAAAGTTGTGTACATTTTCTTTTACAAATGTCCTAGTGGAATTTAAAACAATGTTATTATGTGTTCACTTTATTATAATTTAATAAAGAAAATTAGAAATAGTGTTATTTTTTACAAACATAATGTAGAAAACTAAAATCCATTAATAAACTCCTGCTCTAATGAAAAGTCAGTGTATTTTCGCAGTAGGATCACGTATCCCCATTGAAGGTATCATGTGTCCCTAGGTGTGGGGATGCATGATCCCTTTATGAAATTAATGAAAAAAATTATTTTACCAAAACTATCTGTTTAATTTCAACTAAAAAAATACTGTCAGAGAGAAGGAAAAATTATCTTTCTTCACACACTTTTATTTGAAAAAAAAAGAGAACTTAATTTGCAGCCGAGAAAAAAAATTGAAAACTAAAGTAGGGGTCAAGTATCCCCAGTCTCCCCTATTTTTCTAGCACTAACAGCTTATATATTTTATTTAAATTAATAATTTAAGTAAGTAATGAGTACAATTTTGTTCCTTAAGAATCCACGAACGTACTGTGTGTAACGATGGTTATTAATATCTAATTAAAGTAGACCTAATCTGGAAACTTTACATAAGAACTCAAAAAAGAATGAAAATAATATCTTACAATGCACTTACACTGGTTTCTGAAATACTATTTTAAAAAAAAATCCTTCTAAATTTCGGTATTTTTGAAGGATTTTGTAATTACATATGAGATTGTGATTAAGAATAATGTTTATTTTTTTCGATCGGCGGCTGATTGAAGTGATCGAGAGAATAACTCCTTCTATAAGTCAAGAATTCCAAAAAAAAAAAAAGCAGCGGAAAGTTGTCCAAAATGGGAAAGCTAACATCTTGGTCTAAAGAAAAAAAAATATAAATGTTTTAAGGATGATAAAACTTGAAACTAGTTTCTTCTTACAATAGGCTCCAGATTTTCGGACTGCAATATGCTTACTTCAAAACAATAATTTGGATGAGGTAGAGAATAATTTTTTTAGAAAATGGAGCAAGGTCGACTTTTAGGACAACCAATTGGGAAATATTGGGGTATTCATTTAAAACAATGAATACTGTATCTAGCCTCTTTTAGTCCCCCCACCCCCGAGTTGCTATAGTAGCACTGAAACCCGTAGATGTTTTTTTTCTTTCTTTCTTTTTTTTTTTTTGTAACCCATATTCCTTTCCAACACTTGTCAACAGCTCAAGCTATGATACCAACTTCATCTTCTTCTTTGACAGCTGCCCATTATTGGAAATCTGAATATGAAACAAAGTGTGACGTAAAATAATTATTTAGAACTCTGTCCGTACTTAATATGAAATATTTTACTTAATTTTTTTAAATATTTTTTTCGTGCATTTTATTCCATTATTGTGTTATTATATTGTTAAAGTTTAATTTTTTTGAGCTTTTTATTAAGTACTAAGGAATCGCATAAAAGAGTCATTTGAGTTGAAATACCGTAAGAACATTCTTCTTATATATATCTTAATATTTAAGCATAATTTAAGATGTTTCATTATATTCTATGGCCTTGAAAATGGGGACGACTCCCTCCGCCCTGATCCCCGTTTTGAACAGCTATCGATACCCCCATTTAAGTCACCGGCGACTTTTTTTTTAAGTGGCACTCCTTTTGAGAGGATTTAGACAATTTATCTTTAAGTTTTTCAGAATTTACCTGAAATCTTGAAGAAACAATTCTATATTCCCAAAATCAAGATGGCTTAGTTAAAGTCAATTTAGTAAAAAATGAAAATCGGTCAGAAAAGTTGAAAGTTAATTACAAAATAATAAATCGTCAAACATGACAAAAAAGAGTAAATCTGGTAGGGCCAGTTCTAATCATTAAGAAATTGTAAGTCCACAATTGGCCCGCCGTCCTTGTTGTAAACAACGCTACCCTTCTTGAAAATGCTTTGCCACAAGACTGCACCACTTTTAACTGTAGATTTAAACATGCTCACATTTTCAAAATAACTGCTTTTTATTTACATTACAATAAAAATAATCTATAATTATGTTTGATAAGTGTCACACAAGTCTGAATATGCGAAGAAAGTTTCATACATGAATAAAAAATAAAACATATTATAGGCCATCCGTTTGTGTGCTCAAATTATAGCTTAACATAATGGAATAATTGAAACATTTCAAAAAAAAAAAAAATCTCTAGAAAAATATGTCATTGCAATTCAAGCTTTATGTAAATTTTTGCTACAGAAAGGTTTTGTGAAACAATCAGTTAAATTATTTTTAGTTTCCCAACAAATTTTATTCCAAATTCATTTTCATCAATCAAATTCCTTAGGAAATGGTACCCCACATCAATCTGCTTAGTTCTGGAATTTTCTATTGCAGAACTAGAAAAATCGATCGCAACTGTCACAGTACAGAGTACTATTAATCAATCTAAAATTCTGAACTCTTTTCGCGGCCAATTCATTTAAAATTCTTTTGATCCACATAACTTCCTTAGATTGTTCACTAATTGAACTATACTCCGCTTCCATCGTTAGCAGTGCTACGCATTTTTGTTTGAATGTACACCATATTATTCGTACCCTATCCAAAAACACTACAAGCGTCCCCCCCCCCCGCCAATGGAATCCGGTCGTGATATTTCCCGAGGGACTCCCATCTGGTATGTCACGTCAGTGACAGGAACAGGGGATCCTCGGGGGTAATGGGTAATGGGTCGTCGTGATTCGAACTGTAATCTGTATCAGAATAACAATGATTTATTCAATTTACAGACAAAATTTAGATTTCAGGGATCGACGAATGTCAATATGTACTTTGCCTTGGTATTTCTTTAACCCATTTAATTCTCACAGCATGCTATTTTATGATTTTCAGGATATTCTTATTCTACTTCAGATTTACTCAGAAGTGACATGAAACTGTATACCTCTGTTCCCCGTTCCTGTTTTTTTTTTTTTTTTTTTTTTTTTTTTATCTTTTTCCCCGCCCAGAATTTATTTTCATCGAATTTAACATTCAGCGCTAAATCTTGTCACTTCACTATTTTCGGAATCCCAAATTCTATAAGCATTCGTATGAAACGCATATCCTACCATGACTCCCTGTTTAGCTTTCATATCCAATTTCTTTATTTTCTGTTTTGGAATTCCAATATACGAAATACAGCCATAAAACACGGGAGTGTTTAATAGATGGCTTTCTTCCCTCAAATAGCTCAAAAAAGGTTTTGGTTTTACCTTCTAAAATCGCTCTCTTCCGTTAGTGGAAGCACATAGCTGCTTCTGCTCAAAACTGCTGAGGCACACCCGATTCATTTAAAAGTGTTCATTAATGTTGAGTTATAGTGTTCCATGACGCTACTTTGTTAACTAAAGGATTTGTTAGTTTTTTCGATTCTTATGCTTTGGTCGCTAAGGTAAATTTCAAACCGGGAGTTCAGAAATTCCTTTCCGTAATCGGACTTTTTCCCGCAAATCTCTCTGATGTTCTTTTGAAACCTGACAAAGTATTTGAAAACCTCACTTTTTTGAAAAATCGTCTATTATTGCGAAAATACCTCCCCCCCCCCCTAAAGAACTCAACTGCTAAGGAACCCATCGCATTTAAATGCAAAAGATCTTACCCGGCTTTGGCTTGAATCTCCGTTACAAGTTTAATCAAAATTCTCCGATTTTTCCGTTTTTTACGGATAACAATCTGGCATATTTTTTAATTTTTATATGCAGTGAAAGACAGTGAAGTACAGAATCACACTTTGTAGTATTTATAATATACTTTTTGTCTCTCATCATAAACACATTGATGCCAAACTTTAAGACACAAAGAGTTCTTAAAGTTAAATTTGAGGGAACTGACAAGTTCAAGGTTACAAGAGTTTAAAATTCTACTGTAGTTCTCGAGCATCTACTTTTGTAAATGAGTATGTCCTTCAAGGCGAATAAAATATGACAAATATTGCATAATAATGTAAATATTCTACTTTAAATTAAAAATCTGTAATTTTGTCGAGAAAGCAACACTGTTAGATGGAAATGAAAAGCTGAAAATTTTAAAATGTAACCAGGCATGGCATGTTGGGAAGGTGTATAATCTTAATTTGTCGAACGGAACTTACATATTTGCCGATTAATAAAATACTGGTGCAAGCACACATTAAGTAAGCACAATTAAGTACAATATCTAATGAAATTTGGATATTCGAGAATTCAAAAATTACAACATTACAATTATGTCCCCAAATTTGCCGAATCGGCAGACAAAGTTTTCCCAATATGGCAATTTTAGGGAGGTCATAGAGACTTCTCGTGACCTCCCATCTAGTGCCCTTGAATATAGTTTCTAAAATCATTTTTATGTTCACAAGTTTCAATGGTACTAGTGCATTTTTCCTGAAGTAAAACTTTAATTTCCTGCTGACGTAAATATAAAACTTTTAAAACAGAATAGTTTTGTGTTTGTATCTTAAGATGCTAATTTTTTTTTTTTTTTTTTTTGGAGTGCTTCATTGATATTTTTTTTTTTTTTTTGAAATAATTATTTTAGTTTTGTTCGATAAGTATGAAAGCTGGCTCCAGATTTCAGAGAATTTTGAGTCGTGCAGACAACAAAGTATTGTATTTCCAGTGTGGCAAAATCTTCAACAAAAAATATCAGTAAACTTGATACTGTTTGCATGTCTCTCGGTCACGTTATTATTTTATTTATTTACATTTTATTCATCGAGTTACGTACAGGATATAAAAGTTACTTACGTTATAACGTAAAGTTTATCAATAAAATGGTTAAATGCAAACTGTTATGGAATTTAAAACTGAACATAAGAAAGAAAAAAAAACAGAAGAAAGAAGTCAATCGCGATAAGCTAAAAATTTACTAGAAAACATAAGAATTTAAATTTTAAGTACTAACATCCTATATAACACAAAATATAATCGTTAACAAAGTCTAATGTTCTAATAACTTTAAATACGATCAAGAAAGGAATTGATTTATTTTTAAATCAAATTTGAGTTTCAGAAAATGTTTAAAAACTATCATACGTGCAGTAAAATATTCAGAATCACAACAACTGCTCGGATTTTTGCTATAAAGCAATCCCTACAACTTACTAACTTAACCAACTGAAAGAAATTGCAAAGTTAACATCAAAGAATATTGGGATACAAATTATGATTTCAAAATAAACAATGTTATTTTACATGCATTATCGATTATAAAGAAAACTACATTTTTAGGAAAAGGGAATGAATAATATAACTAGCACTTACCTTTAACTTGGATTACAGCTGAATAGTCCTGCCTCAGTATATCCGAAAAATAACTAACATGGCTGTCGATACCTTGAATTCATTAGTTTCTCTTCCCGTATGAAAAGAAACACCTTTTGCGCATCGTTTTGCGCAATCTAAAACAGTTTTACAGTTTTTCTCTGTCATTTAGTAGAGCAGTATTAAACTGTAAGAAACGAGCTGATGTGTGCATCACATGACTTCCTTTTACACCAATTTAATGCTATTTCCCTATTATTGCAATTTTAATGGGATTCTCTCTCTAACTCTTTAAATATCACTAGCAATGGCCACATTGAAAGCAGATTTAAAAAAAAAAAAAAAAAAAAATCGCCAAATTTTTCGCCAAGTTGGCGACAAAACTTGGCAACCAAAAGACTGGCGATATATCGCCAAGTGACCGCCAAATTATAACACCACTTGAGTTTGCATCGAAATTAACAATGATTTCCCCCCAAAAAGGTGCAAAAGACCCCTTTAGAAACACCCGAATGCAACCAAAATAGGAGGTGCACAACTAGACCCCACTACGAGTCTATGTACCAAATTTCAACTTTCTAGGACATACCATTTTTGAGTTATGCGAGATACATACGCACATACGCACATACACACATACGCACATACATACAGACGTCACGAGAAAAGTCGTTGTAATTACCTCGGTGATGGTCAAAATGGATATTTCGCGTGTCTATACATTCTTAGGCACTTTTCCGCATGTGGTCGAATCGAAAAAAAACTCAACATTCATTTGGGGGTGAGCAAAATGGAAATTAAGGGCGATTTTTGAGTGAAAATTTTTTCGCGAATACAATACTTGCTTTTTTTGTAAAAGGAAGTAAAAACAGTTTATTGCTATAAAAACAACAATTGTTTTTTGCAGTGTATTTGCTTCTTTACGAACTGTGCAGAACTATCTTGTTCCACATACAATACCTCAAAATCAAACTTCTGATCTATTATTGAGTTTCAGAAATAAATTATATATACCTAATTTAATCACTAAACAAAACAAGGAGTAACGGCTATGAAATTTGAACAAAATTGTACTAATTGTATTGCTTTAAATCTTAATAAGATTCAATACTTTGACTTAATTTGTGTGTTCTTAATTTAGTTCTCCTGTGTAATATATCCAACATTATAAACAGAAGTCGTATGAGTTAAATATATCTGCAATAGATAGTCATTAAGATATATTTTTTTAAAGTAACGTTAATAATTTCATGCTCAAAAAATAATAACATTTAAATAGAAACGCAGTCCTTGGATAGTAATGGCTTTCCATTTTTTTTTCCTATGCTTTGTGAAAAACAAAAATGGGATTGAGAATATAAACTGTAGTTTTTATTAAATTTTTAAGCATTCATTGGAGCAAAGCTTTGATAAATTTAAGTGTCATATTAGTAGATAAATGTCAATTACGCAGATGAGCAAGAAAACTTCAAGGAGATATTGAGAGCTAGAAACGTACAGCATCCTTTGCCATAGTTTCTTGAAATATCTGTTCAAAACCTTAATTTCTAATACATATATAATAGTGTGATACATTAGATATACTGTTTCCAATATGTCAACGGAGATTTATTCCCTTCACTAAACAAATTTCTGAAAGTCGAGATAAAATCTATTTCCTCACGTTTCACGACGGCTCATTGTGCATTTTCAAATGAGCAATTGTTTAGTAGATTGATAGTGGAGAAAATAAAATTAAATAATAAAAAAAAATTTTTTTGAATTTTGACATCTTGAATTTAAATTATGTTTTTCGCAATCACGTGATTTTTTGCGTGTGTGGAGGCATGTGTGTGTGTGTGTGTGTGAGTGTGTAGGTGTGTGTTTGTATCTGTGTGCAGGCGTGTGTGTGGGTATGTGTGTAAGTGTGTGTGTAGGTGTGTGCTTGTGTCTGTGTGCAGGCATAAATGTGTGGGTATGTGTGTTTGTGTATATGTGTGAATGTGTGTGTGTGGGTATGTGTGTGTGTGGGTATGTGCGTGTAAGTGTGTAGGCATGCGTGTGTGTATGTATGCGTGTAGGGTATGGACGCAACCTGGAGACGGTTTTCGCAAGAGGAGCAGCATCGTGAGGCCGGTCGACGGGTGGTGCTGGCAGAGGGAGGCGGGGGGAAAATAAAATCAGCGTAACGATAAAAACAGTCAAATGAGAACAATAAGCAATCGTGATTGCTCAAAAAAGCTTTCTGAAAAGTGTACGCACATAGTAACCACGCTTAACGCTGCTTTATATAAAGCGTTCTAAAAAGCTTAATAACAAAGCAACATTATGGTTATTGCAAAAATTTATTTTAAAAAAATGCATGAAAACAACATTTATTTGATGGTTTCTGCAGGCACGTTATATTTTATTACAAATTTTCGGTGATCGTTTTGCCGTTATTGTATTCCATGCTACCAAAGTTACGTATAAGCATGCATATTTCATGCAACTTTATAAACATATCAAGCGTGTACTGTACATGTACATTGCACCTTATTTTCCCGTGAAAAAAATCATTTTGAGTGCTCTCATCAAACAGTAGCATCATTTGAAACGTGGAAGTGATCAAAGTTTATGCTTCCTCTTTTAACAAATCTCCTCTCGACTAGACTATTTTTAAATTGAGACTACAAATTTCTATATCTATGTATGTTTTCATCTCTATATTATTATTTTTTTCAATCTCTAAAAGTTTAAATATTTTCTATCTCTATACATTTAAATATGCGACTAAAACCATTGTAACAAATCCGCGTTCTGCAAATAGGATATTTTTAAATCAAGATTATAAATTTCTATCTGTGTATTTTTCTTGTTAGCCTTCTCAAACGCTCATTTAAACTCACGCTTTTGCAAAGGGGTTATAAAGTAAGTTAAAAATCAAGAAATAAATAAACCTGTATCAATTCTCAGAACTAATTCTTTGAGAAAATGTTAAACTTATACCAGCAGTTACTCGAAATAAAATGAATAATGTTCAATACTTTAGAAGAAAACTGTTACAAATTATCTTCAATAAATATTCGAAAACAGCCGATACTAATTGATAACCGCACAGCTTACATCTGATTTTTAAGTGTCAAAGATTAATTTCTATACTGCTACCATTGTTTATTATGCAACTAATTTTCTTAAAATTGATAAATACTTTTCGTTTTATTTAGCTTCAAGGCAAATATCTAATGGAAACAATAATAATCCAAGTGGCCGGCAACAGGGAAATGTACCTGCCCAAGCCGGTCAAAGTATGGCGGATATGCTTCAGAAAGCGATACAAGCGAGCATAGCTCGACAAGATGCCGCTGAACAAGCAGCCCAAAGTCAATATAACGGCCAACAAAATGAAGGTGACAACGATTACGGTCAAAGCTCTGGTAATGATTATCCACAAGAAAATGGGAACTCGCAGCAGAGTGAATACCAGAACAGCGGTCAAGACTACAGTAGCAATGAAGATAGTGGTAACGATGATTATAGTAGCAATGGCAGTAGCGATAATGCTGATTATAGTAGCAATGGAGATAGTGGCATTGCTGATTATAGTAGCAATGGTGATGCGAGTGAAGCTGAAGGAAGTTCCTCCGATTCCTCTCCATCAGAAAGTTCAGTAACTTCTGCCAGCCATGCAATCGGTAAGTCAGTCTGACAGTGTGGGATTTTCATTTTTCATTTCATACCATGATTGCATTAATGATAAAGTCTTCTTTGTTTTATGTCATGTTATTTTCTAATTACTTAGACTATCTGAGCTTCATGGTTTCTGGACTCCATCCGAAAATATAATTTTCTCTCAAGCCCCCGTTCTCCAGGGAAAAAGTCTTTAAATGTTCGATGAAATGTTTCTCAATATTATTCGTTTTAGATCTCTTATTAACATCGTTGATTTTATCTTTAAGTACAGCCTCTCTCTCTCTCTCTCTCTCTACCCTATCTCTCTCTACTCTCTCTCTAACCTCTCTCTACTCTCTCTACCCCCTCTCTCTACCCTATCTCTCTCTACTCTCTCTAACCTCTCTCTACTCTCTCTAACCTCTCTCTACTCTCTCTACCCTCTCTCTATACCCCTCTCTCTACTCTCTCTCTCCCCTCTCTTTCTCTCTAGCCTCTCTCTCTCTCTCTGTCTATCCCCTCTGTCTCTAGTCTCTCTCTCTAGCCCCTCTGTCCCTAGTCTCTCTCTCTAGCCCCTCTGTCTCTAGTCTCTCTCTCTAGCCCCTCTGTCTCTATTCTCTCTCTCTCTCTCTCTAGTCTCTATGTCTTTCTATCTTTTCTCTCTCTATCCTCTCTCTCTCTCTCTCTCTCTCTCTCGCTATCTCTCCAGTCTGTCTCTCCCTCCCCAGTCCCTCTCTCTCTCTAGCCTGTGCCTTTCTCCAACTTCTCTCTATCTCTTTCTAGCCTGCCTCTCTCTCTCTTATAGCATAGGGTAGACCTACCAGTGAATGTAGGCTTAAGCGAAATTTAATTTTCAAAAAATCAAAACATCGTTAAAAACTGTAGCTTTGGCAAATGAGACTAAAAATACTTCAGCTGATATATTTTTATAAGCCTTTTGAAAATTTGAGAGAAGTTTTATGGTTATAAATTATATATTTCAGAAGGTTGAAATGAAAAAACGTGCGTCAACTTAGTGAATGAATGACTCTGCTTAAAGACACACCCAGCTTCATATGTTGTTTTTAGTAACCTTTCACATGACAAGTAAAATTAGTTGAAACCCGTTGCTTTGCATTTGTAGACCTGCTACAGAAGAAAATGTAAGACCACTAAACTTCAAAGAACAACTTTTTCCGCATCGTTATCAGCAAGCAATGATAACTTTGAGAATATCTTCTATACGTTACCTAGTCTTTACTGATCAGCAGTTTAGTTTCCAAAAGTTTAATTAAGTTTTGGCACACTAACCCGTTGGCGCGCTGAATGTTTACGCATTGTTAAGAAAATAAGATATTCATTAAACAGTAATATTAATAGAAATCATGATGAGATTTTTGAATGAAGACTTTTCTGAAGCAAATATGAAATTCATTAGTATTATTGCGCTATAATATTTTTACCTTTATCTAATGCAAAAATATTGCATTTTGCTCTGATGGCATCAGTGAATGGCATTTCATCACTTGGGATGTCATGAGCATAAGCGTAAAAAATGAAATTGAATCTGCGCATCGATTAAAATATTGTTTTAAAAATACTAAACTTTTACAGTGATTTTTTATTATTAATAACTAAGGTTTCTTGAAAAACTTTGTTTTTTGCAGGGTCAAAGGCAAAATCAAATAGCAAGGCGAAATCAAACAGCAAGCCAAAAAAACCTCACAATAACCGAAATGGACGAAAGCATTCCCATGCAAATCATAAGAACAAAAATCACTCAAACCACAAGAAGAAACCCCACAAGAATCATAGAAATTCGGGTAGTTCAAAACCAAAATACGGAAATAAGAAAAAGAAATCTACTTCCGAGCCTTATCCTTCTTCAGCCTTGTTCAATACCACAACTGTACCTGAATATATAATGGCAATGACTACTAATGTTCCAAAAGCTGAGACTTCCAGAAGTACTGATTTAGGTGGAAGTGAAACACAAGGAGGTATAAGTACTACCCAGAGCCCTGAAATCTCGTCAGACGCAAGTGAGGGTACTACACAACGAGCAGAAAGTTCAGCGCAAGAATCTGGAACAACAGACGTGTTACAAACTACAAGTCAACCGGCTGAAGCGAGTGGAGATACCACAAAAGCTGAAATTACCACTCAAGTGACTGAAGATGCTGTTAACAGCAAAACATCACAATCTAACTCTGATGAAGGCACTACTGATGAGTCAGATAAAAGAGATGATTCATCATCCACCATTCAAAGTGATAATAATGGCAACGATAAAACAAGTATAAAACCATCCTCTAATGATCAAAGCATTTCCACTACAGTATCTGAGGCTCTTAATGTTTCAAATATGGAATCTAAAACAACTCCAAAAATTTTAAATATTGGCCAAACAACGGGAAGTACTCAACGACCGAAGAAAAAACACCCTAACAGAAACAAACCATCGAAACCTAAGCGTAAAAACAATCACAAAGGAAGTGGGACTAAAAAAGGGAGAGCAGGTTCAAATAAATCAAGTAATGACAGCCACAACTCTACTCAAAGTACCTCAACTTCGGAAGAAAACAATCAACCACCAGCTGAAAGCAGTTCTTCCTCTGAAAACAGCTCTTCTTCAACCAAAAACGAGCAACTCTCAACTGAAAGCACTGTAGCTTCAAGCGAAAACGAACAACAATCGACTGAAAACAGCTTAACTTCCAGTGAAAACAGTGACCAACCAGAATCTACCACTTCAAGCGATCTAGCTGGAGGCAGTATAACTAGCATGAGTACACCTTCTAATGACCAAAGCTCTACAACAGTATCACCTGAGACTAGTGATACTTCAAGCACAGGATCAAACACCACTCCAAAACGTTCGAGTAACGGTCCAAAAAAGGGGAGCAGTGAACGACCATCCAAGAAATCTCCAGCAAAAAGTCGGTCAAGAGCCAGTACAAACAAAAAAAATAATAGAGGAAGTGGAAAAAAACGAAATAGATCACAGTCAAGTACTGCTAAAAATGAAGATCTAAGTTCTACTCCAAGTATCTCAACTACGAAAGAAAACAATCAATTGCCAGCTGTAAGCAGTTCTTCTTCCTCTGAAAACAGCTCTTCTTCAACCAAAAACGAGCCTCTCTCAACTGAAAGCACTGTAGCTTCAAGCGAAAACGAACAACAATCGACTAAAAACAGCTTAACTTCCAGTGAAAACAGTGACCAGCCAGAATCTACCACGTCAAGCGATCTAGCTGGAGGCAAACCAACTAGCATGAGTACACCTCCTAATGACCAAAGTTCTACAACAGTATCACCTGAGACAAGTGATACTTCAAGCACAGAATCAAACACCACTGCAAAAGGTTCGAATAACGGTCAAAAAAAGGGGAGCAGTCAACGACGATCCAAGAAACCTTCATCAAGAAGCCGGACAAGAGCCAGTACAAGCAGAAAAAACAATAGAGGAAATGCAAGAAACCGAAATAGGTCACAGTCAAGCACTGCCAAAAATGCAGATCTAAGTCCTACTCCCAGTACCTCAACGTTAAAAGAAACCACGCAACAACCACCTGAGAGTATTTCTTCATCAACTGACAGATTTTCTACTTCAGGCGACAGTGATCTACAAGCAGATGAAAGCAGATCTTCTGAAAACGAAGAAAATCAACAAGCAGATGAAAGCAGATCTTCTGAAAACGAAGAAAATCAACAAGCAGATGAAAGCAGATCTGAACATGAGGAAAAGCAACAGGCAGATGAAAACTCCTCAAGCGATGACAATCAGCAAATGACTGACAACAGCTCAATTTCAAATGAAAATAAGGACCAGTCAGTTGACAGCAATTCTTCATCTAGTGAAAGCTCCAGCAGTAACACAGGTTCGTCTTGTTAAAGTATAAATTTGCATGCTAAAACTCGCATTTTCCTAATAGAAGTTCTAGTTTCAATACTCCGCGAACATTTTTTGCTACTTTTAAAATTATTTTACAAAACACTCGGAAAAAATTTTAACACCAAAAGATGAATAAATGCTTATGAAAATATAAGTGGGATCATGAAATTAAACCGCTAATGTCATTCTATGAAAAAGGAAATAAAACATTAATTCCCCTGTTTAAAAAAGAAAATCTCCGTAAAATTGTCCATTTATATTTTCGAATAATAAAAAGGGGAATATGGGGCAAAGAGAACTAGCGAGGCAAAGTGAAATGGTGAAATATTTACCCCGCTTTTAGCGCCACTTACCTGGTAATAGTTTAACTATGTAGTAACATATGTTGTCTATTCCAGTCAAGAAAAAAGTAACTCTGAAAATCAAAGCATATGATAATACAATCAATTTTCAAAAATTGGTACTCAAATTGTAATATTTTGTTGTAAGTCAAAGATTATTTCAATATTATCGAATGATAAAGTTCTTGTTATTAACATTTTAAATATCAATTGGGACCTTCTAATATTCGGTTCAATATTCATTTAGTCAATATTTAGCTTATTTGTATTTTTAATATTTTTCAAAATTAGTCAAGTACATGCGGGACAAAGTGAAATTTATTTATTTCAGTTACTCATTCAATAATTTACTAAATCACTTACGTATTCATTTATTAACTAATTTATTTACATTCCTTCATTGAATAATACTTTTATATTACTTCATTCATTCACTCATTTTCTTATTCACTCAATTATTTTTCCTCGTGTATTAGTTAATTAATTTATTTATTTATTAGTTTATTGTTTCGTTATCTTTTCATTCATTCATTCATTCTTTTACTTGCTCATTAATTTGTTCAAAGATATTTTTCACAATAGAAAAAAAAATATTTATTACGATAAATATTTCATTTTTCACTTTGCCCCATGAAAAAAACAAAGTGAAAATTTTTTCCTTTTTTTGAAGAAACAATTTTACTGCCAAAAATAAAGAATAAAATTTCAATGCAAATTTTAGTATAAAATACAATGTTCTTTATTGGTGTACCGCAATTTTCAAAACAAATTTCCAATTTGTTCATTTTGAAAAAGCTCAGTCCTCTTAACCATTCCACTTTGGTCCACATTCACCTATATATACAGTAGACCCTCGTTTTATGCGGGGGTTACGTTCCACGGAAATGCCGCGTAAATCGAAACCGCGTAAATTGAGAGCTAATAATAGTGTTAAAATAGGGGTTTGGTTCCGTAGATAACAAAATACTTCATTCTAGTGATGACTAATTGTTTAATAAGTTTAATTCGTACTTATATGGACTTTTATGCACAACATGCATAAAGAAAACAGAAATTAATTTTGTGTTCCGTTTATAAAGAGGAGTAGAGAGAGGAGTGTAGGCCTATGATAGTCTTTTGGCAGTCATTAAGAATTTTTCTCTGTAATTCTTTGCAGAGCATTAACGCATCCATGATCACTTGCATCATTTCCATGATAGAATCTTCCTTCACTAACAAATCAGAAAGATCATTTCTATTGTCTATGAATGGCTCAAAATGTTCAATGTGAACATTTTTGGTTGTGCGTCATCGATGTCGATATATTCGTTGCTTTTGTCCTCCTTTCTCACTCCTAAAAGCTCTCCTCCCAGTGAGTTCTGAACTGTGTGAGTTTAATAACTTTATTTCTGGAAAGAGCTCTGGAACCAATCGCATAAAATGTCTCCAGTGGCCCAAGCTCGGTCATTAGCACGCCAAAATGCATATTACACGTAATCTGCAATCTTTAGGAGTTTGGATTTTGAAAGAGGGGAAATTTTTATCTGTTTGCATTGCCGCATCCGCGTAAAACCGAAACTCATCCGCGTAAAATAAAATAAAGGTGTCAAATCTTAAACCGCGTATAATCGAAATCGCGTAAAATAAACCCGCGTAAAACGAGGGTCTACTGTATAGCAACTGCAGCAAGGAGCAGATCTGGTGTCTTTCTAATGCGGCTGTGTTAGAGGTTCTACCTTTTACAGACCTAGTGTGACCCCCGATATAATATCCATTCTTTCATATTTCACCAGTATCGGCGGATGCAATACCACCAGAATGGGGTAGTTTCCTTCAGTCAAAAATACCACTTTTAGTCAATGAAATTGATAGAATAAAAAAAAAATAATAATAACATGGACCCAGGAAATTCTTTCATTGTTACAACAGTTAATTTTTAATTAATTTTTTAAAATGTTCGATTTTTCAAACAAGGCGTGGTCTTGATGACGTCTCAAATGATGCGCTTTGGCGCATCTTTGTACCGCGTTTCCACGTTATGATAATCAAGAAGCGAATTAAAATTGCGCTCTATGCTTGCTTTCAACCCTATCGTTGCCAATACACGTGAGTAAAGATGCGAATTAAATATTTTGCTCTATGAATGGCAACACAGAATGGCATTTCATCATTTGTAATGTCATCGCCAAGAAATGTAAACAATGAAAGCTACCTATTTAAGTATTTTTTTAAAAATATTAAACTTAAACAAATTAATTAAAAAATGGTCAGATCCTATGTTTTTAAGCATGCTCTTTCAAAAAAAAATACTTTTAAAATTTTGGAAACGACCCCATTTTGACTCCCAGTTTTCCACCAGATGCAGGCACTTGGGTAAGGTAGAGCCGCTATATAGATAGGCCGACGCATCAGCTTAAGCTTAGCCATTTTGGATCGGATTTTTCATTGTTGCACTGCTTGGGTTACCACAGCAAAGTTTCGGATTTCGCCAAATTTGCCGAAAATAATATTTTATCCAATAAATACTTCACGTGCCGCTAATAATTGATCACAGTGAACAATCACCAAACGCGATAAGTCGCCAGAAAAGACAACCACTCAAACACGCGCTCCGATCCAAAAAGAATGATCTTCAGCTGATGCGCCGGCTGGTATATATAGGGGCCTTAGGGTAAGGAGCAGCTAGATTTTTTTAAATTGATACTTTTCCTAATAACAAGCAAATTTTTATTTCGGTCCACCAACTTATCCTTTTTTCATGCCTTGTAGCATTTCATTTTCTTTCATTATTTCTTAGAAGTTAAAATTTTGATGCAAAATTTGCGGAATTAGGGGGGAAATAACTTTTAATAATGTTCCTTAATAAAAAATATTCATGATATTCTTCTGAAAATATCAAAGCGGAAGCTATTAAAACTTCTTTTGTGTTCAAGAATTAAATAGAACTTATGCATTTGTTTTTCAATAGAATGTATTATAATTTTTACTGAAATCTCATGTAGTAGTACTTTCAGTGCCTTAAAGCTGCACGCCAATGATCTGAAAAATAGTTTCAAAAGTTTATTGTTAGTATCACAGTAACTGACCATATTGTAAAACTAAGTTCCAATTAAGGCATGATTACAACTCTTTTTTTTAAAGAAGTTTGTGTATGCATTGAAAAACAATATGTTGACACTAAAGTCAAGGGTACCTTCTCTAAAATAATAGTACCTACATAGTATAGTATGTAAGTGCATTTTAACATATCAAGTCTTAGATTTTAAGAGAATGACATGTTCGATTCGGCGACACACGCTTTGGCGTCAATATTGGATCATGCGCAGTACACACTACACAGTATATGATGTACAAATGGCCTGCATTGCTGAAGTTGAAGGAGGTATAATATTAAAATCTGAGCCTTTAGGCATCAATGCGGTTTATTGAGTCGCAGCCTATACCTATTCAGCAACATTGTCTAGAATTTTGTATTCTTTCGAATTAACAAAGTTGGCACATGGCCCCGTCTTCCATCAATCTCGAAAAACAGCTTTTCTATCCCCTAAAAATGATTTTTTTTTCTTTTTTCATAACGAAGTTTTAAGCTAGTAAATTTATAGCTCACAACCATATACAAAACAAATAATAAATTAATCAGAACATGATCAAAGAAGGAAACATAATGGCTTGGAGCACACATTTGCTAAGTAGCTATAGGTATTTTTCTTCAGAGAATTTTCAAAGCTTGGATTTGAATCAAAATACAAATGTATTATTCATTAGCTCTGAAATTTAGATATTGTGTATGTTGAATTTTTAAGAAAGCATGAGAGCAGCCGTTATGTGTTCTTGGTCAGCTAGTTCATTTCCAAAGCTTAATCCATTTTTCCAAAAAATGTTACTTCAAACTAGTACTCTAACCATAGACTTGCAGTTGCAGATTAATAGTAACAGTTTAATAACTGTGAAATAACGATTTGGTTATCTTTCTGAATACACATTTTTCACATAATATCCCTACTATCCTTTTAAGATCGATAAATTTATCAAAAATAGAAGCTAAATGAGCATTTTTTTTTTCGAATTTACTATCAACAATCTCACAATTTTTAGAAGAATACTTTTAATTAAAGGATACATAGCAGTTGCTTTTGTTAGTATTAAAAAGTGCTCAGAAATATCAATTTTCTTGTTATGCTATCCATTGTCAAAAATGGAATTTTAGATAGTTTACATCAAGGACAGTTATATTTAAGCATTTTTTAAGCATGATGTTTCAACTATTTTCAAGAATTTTCGAATCCAAATGTTATAATTAGAATATAGTTAGTGGAGTATTATTAGTATAATAGCTATAATAGTAGCAAATGCATGCTTTAAGAATTCTAAACGCATTAATTGAACCTTATATTTCAAGAGACGACTCTTTGACCTTCACATTTTACTAACCTTAATTTAATACCATTCATTCAGGATGGATAGAAATTAGCTTATTGCTTTTATAACAGCTTTATGCTCATATTTGCTGAAAGCTCAATTTTAAATAAAAATTGCTCTAAGACCAAGTATAATACCGCAACAATTCAATGCTTTGTTAATCAAAAATGAGAATAAAAAATTGTAAAGAAACTCTCTATTTTAATAAAATTAAACAACTTCCAGAAAACTCACAAATAGTTTCAATTACAAACAGATTGGAACTGATACTCTTATATCTTAGCTAAAAAATGTACAAAAAAAAAAAGGGTCATGAACACACAAGTCAAGAAAAAAAAGTGACTCATCCAAGAATTCTTATCAAAATTTCAGAATTTGAACTGAAGATGGTTTTTATTTTTTTGAAATGTGTTTCATCCGAGATATTACTGGTTACATGCCAAGCTGTATGAAAAAATTATAAACCGTTTTGACGATTCTTCCTTCTCTGAACACATTCATTAGGAGTGTTCATTAGAAATTTTAAATTAGGAGCAGAAAAATATGCATTCTGCCCGCTGCAGTTCAACTTCGAATAGCTACAGTTCAGGAACATGTTCTTCTAAAATCTCAAGAGAAGTTCAAAGTTAGATTTGAGAAACCTATTTGCATTTGTTAAACATGCAACTGTCAAGCATTTGTGCTTGAAGAGATTATCTGATGAATATAAAGATACAAATAGATTTTGCATGAATAGTGAAATAAAAGCCATATTTCGACTTATTTAAAAATTACACAGAGCGAATGAACTACTTTGTTATACAAAATGAAACTAAGAAGAAGAATGAAGAAAGAGATAATCCCCAGTCGCCAACAGGCACCCATTTCATTTAAAATGACTTCCAAAAAGTCGCCAAAAGAAGCAACCATTAGTTCCTTTATTTATTAAGGCCATATCGTGTATCGTGCTACGACAACACGCTTCCGATCCTCAGATCCTCAGCGCATCGGTCAACTCCAACTTGGCAACGTAATTCAGAGTAAACTTCCTTAAGGTAATTTATTTTTTGCGCAGAGCATCTTTGTAAGAAAAATAGCTATCAAAAGTCAAAAGTGGCTGCCATTTTTTATTTTTTTTAGATCTAGCAGCGAGTGGTTACTATTTCGAATTTCTAGTTTGGAGCTTTGAATAAAATTCAAATGTCGACTAATTTAAGAATTGTATAGAGCGAATGAACTTCTCTGCAATACGAAATGAAACACAGAAGAAGAAAAATGAAGAAAGAAGGAAATTAAAGAGTTTTCATGGTGTTTTCAGAAAGCAATCTCAGTGAGTTGCAAAATTATTAATCATTCTAAAGCTTCTAACGCAGAATATTTGGACACAAAAGGATCAGTAAGAATATTGTTTCACATGGTGGTTGAAAAAATAATAAGAGCTTGCTGCATCAATACTACAAACACATCAAACGAAAGCGATCATTTTACTTCTTTCAAAAGTCTCGACAAATGATACAGTGAAATTTCGTTACAACGAATACCAATACAACGAAATTTCCGTTTCAACGAACTACATTTTCAGTCCTTATATAACTACTATTACATTATTTGAATTCCATTATAACGAAATTCCCCTTACAACGAACAACATTTGCAGTCCCTTGAAGTTCGTTGTAACGGGATTTCACTATTAACTAAGTTCTTTGACAAAGCTTGTTCTCCAAGAGTAGCAAAGTAGGGGAATGTGGGACAAAGTGAAATGGTAGTAAATTAATAAGAAGTAAAAGTATTAGCAGTAAATTAAAAAGAAAAGTTGATGGCCCAGGTGAAGAAAAGAAGAAAAATTTCCAAAGCAGAAGCTATAAAACATACTAAATAATTACTGGTCCAATTATAACTTCCACTCAGAAGCCACAGTGAAGCTGCTTCTTCTGGTAATATACAGAAAAGGTTCATTTTTAAAACCATGTTATTAACTTGTTCCCAAATTTTGCGAATGGTGATCACAAGCAGTAAGAAGGATGTGCTTCATTTAGAAAGATGCATTCCAATTAGACATAAACTGAATTACAACTAACTTTTTAAATAACCAGTTTTGCAGTTTTGACTGATTTAACTTTCACTTAACTCAGAAAATTCACTCATTTTTAATTGTTTCAACTCATAGATAAACATTTTACTTTCACTTCAAATATTGACTAAAACCAGTTAGACGCGGTCAACTAGAACTGATAGGACACAGTATGCTGATTGACACTACAAGAAAAAAAGATTCACCTAAATCCGAAACATTTTCTTTCCCAAGTAATTCAAGCAATATGCATAAAGTGACCTCCTATAAAATGACTGATGTCTATTATTTTCCACAAATGTCGAATTCTGAAAATAAACAAGGAGGGCTGACGGATTTCATGTGAGATGCTACTCCTATGGACCAATTGGCATTCATTTTCCATCACTTGAAGCACGATGAATCAATTTGCAGGAAGTTGAAAGTTTTATCAATTTATTTCTTTTTCATCACGATTAATCATCTAATGCTGCCTCGAAAAGGTTCTAAAAATGTTTTTTAATAAAAGGTTGGATGGAAAGCTTTCTAAAAGCAAATGCCATTAAAATACTTCAAATACTACTGGCGTGTAAGTCTTCAAGCAAAAGCACTGGTCTTGGAACTGCGTCTAGTCTTGGAACTATCATGTACCAGCTGTGCCTAGAGCAAAGCATAACTGCAGTATAATAGCACTACACTGAGTATGTCAGCAGTAAACTGTAACTGAAGTATAACTTTGCCTCTTTTTTCTTTTATTGAGTAGCGTCAACCAGAACTGACAAGCCATGATATGCTCACAACCGCTACAAGAGAAAAAGTTTCACTGTCATCCAAAACGATCATTTCCCAAGTTATTCGTATAAAATATAATATGACATCCTATGAAAAAAATGTTTTGACGTCCTTTTTAAATGTATTACTCGGTAGTAGAGCAAAGTTGCAAAATTCAAAAATAAAGATAAAGATTCGAAAACGACAGAAGACCTGCTTAAATACTTGAAACAATATTTATTTGACATACCTAGAGAGTTCTGTTCAATTTCAAACATATTAAAAACTGTCAACTGCTAAAAGGCAGTAAAGAGTATGAAAGCTTAAAAATGAGGAAAGGAACAGATACCAAATTGAATTCTCAATGAATCTGCAAAAACTGTCAGACTTTTGCTAGAAGAAGAGTGAAATTTTCCATTTTACGAAAGACATTTCTAAATTTGACAACAGAAAAGAAAACAATCATCAGGTATTTATTCTTGTTCATAATTTATTTTCTATTAAATAATAGTTACTTTCAAGAAGTCTTGGAAAATGTTTGTAGTATGTATTTTAATGATAATGATACAGAGCTCATGTGTGTTGAACTTAAATACTTACATAATTTTTCTAAAGGCCTTTGGATAAACAGAGAGAGATTGAGAGAAGATTTTTTCCCTAGTATCTTGGATGAAGAAAGCATGAAGAAATAGCAATGTCCATGATCAGTATATAAGATAATGCTAAGCAAATAACCTTTAGCATTAGCTTATTGGCAAAAACGTCGAACCTCATCCCAATCTGAAAAAAAAAATTCTACCATTGTCGATTTCAAATGTTCTCCTAAAAATATTCCGTTGCCTTAAAGGCGATAAGAAAAATTATCTTTTCAGATTTTTTCAAGACTACCTAACTAATTTTGAAATGTAATATATAGAGAACCATGCTTCTAAAGATATTGACAGCAGAAACATTGCTGGTACATTTGTTTCTATGAAAGCCAGAAGCAAATTCATTTGGGGGGGAGGGGGTCGGTATTTTTACTCGCAAACTCTTTATTCAGTTTTATTGCCCGCACGATTTACAAGGGGTTATTTCCAAGTGACACTTTACAAAGCTTGCTAGAATTAATTACGTTTCAAACACACGCCTTTGTTTAGGTATAAATGTAGAAAATGGTATTTAAAATTTTTTTACGTATTCCTAGTTGATATCTCATTGAAATTACTAATAGTATTAACTTTTATAAATGAATAACAACACTTTTTCAAACGTTTTTTCTTGAAAACTTCGGTGAAATTCCTAGTCAAGTATCGAACTCGAAAAAATAGATTTTTTAATGCACCAGACCAGCCATTTAATAACTTGTTTAGAAACAAATTGATGCATTTGAAATATCCGAAAAAACAAACTTTAAAGAATATATATTTATATTAAGGACTGAAAAAAGGAAGTTTTTTCTCATAATGTTGAGTTTTTTTTACAAAACAACAAGATCCGTCTTATATATTTTATTTTGACTCTTCAAATATTTCTGGTAAATTCATCAACAAAATTAAGTTCCTTTAACTCTGCCTTCATATTATTTTTCTTTGTATCTCAATACTTTTCCCGAAGCCGGTATTTATTCCTCTAAATTCAAGGCAATGTATAAGTTGTATTGATCGCTTTTAATTACTTGTACCAATTTTAAAAAATGTCTGTCCAGGATATAAAAGAAACAGAAAGGACGATAACTACCCCTAAACACATATTTTCAACTTTTTAAAAAATAATTTAACATAAAATTAGTTCGAACGGTTGTATATTCAAAACACGTTGACTAACCAAACAAATCCTACCAGCAGTGACAAACACTTTCTTTGTCGAAACGTCATTCCGCAAATTAAGTACTCCACAAACTAAGAAAGATATATTTTTCAAATATCTTCCCTTAACATTTTAAAGTGACACAAAATGTAGCACAAAATTTTCAACAATCAGAAATAGCAAGTGAAGAAAACGAACCATCGGAAGCAAATGCCTGGACTTGTTAGGAGAACTAGAGAAAATGTAGTACTTCGTAATAGGAGAACTCTAAAATCGTCAAAACTGGTAACTTTCAGTGATATAAGAACAGTTTATTCTCCTCAAATCGAATTCGTTCAAATAACCTAATCGCACTTTAAGAGCCTGATGCCCAATAGGAGCAATAGACTTAATCGCTGATGGATCTAGATTTGTCTTAATAGTTCTACAGAAAAAAAAAAAGTTTCCGATGAAGTTACATTTCCCCAGAGTTGGTCAGCAGAAAAAATAATACTAGACTACAAAATTTAAATAAGATAAGAAATAATACTAGACTAATAATTTCTACAGAAAAAAAAAGTTTCCGATGAAGTTACATTTCCCCTGAGTTGGTCAGCAGAAAAAAAAAACATTTGTGGATCCTCTTGTTCACGGTAGAACCCTTTATAAGGCGTCTTACAGAACTTTCAATAAGTACAGCGGTTCTAGTAAGGTATACCATCTGTACCTTCTCTCTTATTGGACAACAACAGGGATCATTCGTTGCACATAAGCAGCCTTGAACATGATGTCACTGCACTAAGTAGAAAACTTCTGGAAAAAACGCTGCTGAAGAAGTAAAGAAAAAAAAAAAAAAAATAGTCTAGGAGTCTCTTTCGACATTGCACGAAACATTTGCTCTTGTCATCGGATATATCTGCAGCGAAAAAACTTTTTCTCCGAAAAAAAACATGATCATATTGAAGATATCGCTGCATAAATCTCCTAAAAGCATAAGCCTTTTCTATCGAAAGTTTAAGTTTACGTTAAAGGATTAAATCTGTCATGTATGTCACTCTGGTTTAAATACTTTCCAAGTTCTTGAGGCAATGCATAATGGACTCCAAACACCCCGAACCCACTATAGTTGGGGGAAATCCAGCCTGTCAGCATTCTGACGGCTACGCAGATCCTAATCCCCACTTTACAACGCCTCCAGGTTAGATTTACCCCACCTATAGTGACACTTCTACCTGCTTTCAAATTGATCTAGTTTCAGTTCCTCAGATGTCATCTACAGGATTTTCTGCACGACATGTCGCATTCACGTAGAAAATCGGCGTCATTCAAATCATTCAAACGATTATAACTTGTGCTGCAGCCCTCACAAGAAGCTGAAAGGGATCGTTAGTACGTTTGTTATTTTCCCTCGATGGCTGTCAATTCACTAATTTTTTATTTGACTCTTTCTAATTTTCCTATTTACTTGTTATCAATCTTCCATGCAACACTTTGTGCACTCTGTTTGCATATGCACGTACTAAGTGTTCCAAAAGCATACTTATCAAGATAGAATATCATTTAATGGGGTGATTTTGGGGGATATATTAGCAGTATTTCCTTAAATATGCTGATGCATTATAAGTTTTTCCCTGGTGATTGTTTTCACCGAATAATGCAGAGTTTTCCACAGTTGAGGAATCAGCTGAGGTTCAGAACGAATAAAGCCAGCAAATCTTCTTACGACGGAAAACTGGAGTAAAAGTTCAGCTTGACATAAGAAGAGACATTTAAAACGAATTCCAGCAAACGGGATCTGTGTGATAGCCAGCACTAAGGAAGACCAGGAGCAACTTCACGATATTGATAATCTCCTATTACCAGTATCATCAATTCAGACGAAGGGTTTCGGATTTAAAATAATAATTCGTAAATTAAACTTCCCGCACATAGTAAACCATCACAGGTTTATTCTATCTCTGCTAAATTTACTAGTAAAAAGAAGTAAAATTTCGTTCCTGGTAGGTATATTTCGAGTCATAATGTATACATAAATCATTCTTTAGTTCATGGGCCCGTTTTTTCAAAGCCACCGCTCTCTCTGAAAATTCATTAATAATATTATCACTTTGTTTGGCATCCTATTCTGCATTATTTTATTGCTCTTTTTTTTTCAGTCAAAACTATTTTAGAAAGTTGACTTTGTGACACGTAATAAAACTCAAGTTATTTGACTGCATAAAAGTATGATCAAAGACATGAAGTATTTTTCTTGGCACCTCCAAATATAACCCCCATATGCCCAAAATGAGGTCCAGCGCCTTAGTGGTAGCACTTCGCGCTTTCATGCCGCAAACCCGGGCTCGATTCCCGGGATGGATAGGGTAAATTCAACCTTTCATCCCTTCAATGGTTGTATGATAAGAGAACCAAGCTCGCCTAGAGGATCCAGATTCGGTTGACCACCTAACCGACACATCTGCCTTTGCCCCCCAGTGTCCTCGGTCACGAAAACTGAAATGGGAATAGTAAGCCTTGGTCTTCCTAGACAGTTGCGCAACTGAGTTATATACCGGAAATTTACCAATATAAGTTCCAAATTTTTCACATATTTCTGAAGTGGCTAGGACCTTCAAATGCATTTTATGCTTGCAGTTGTGCTTTTTCTGATTTCGAAGTTTAAATAACAAAGATATAAATATTAGTTTTAAACGGTCTTAAGTTGTCTAACACATCAAGTAAAACATATTAAGTGCTGTTATAACAAAGTGGTGATTTAAGTTCTCATAAAAACCAGTTAAAATTTTTACGCCTTTGAAAAACTAAAAAAGATTTAAATTTCAAACGCCCTAAACTGTTATTAAAGATACAATAAACACTCCGTCACAAGAAAATAAATTCACCTAGAAAAAAATGAGCTGCAACAAAAAAACAAAAAACAAAAAAAAAAAAAACTCGTCAGGAGAGTAGCTTGGGCATGAAAATGAAATGATAGAGACATGAAAATGATTTAAATTTCGACGTCAAGGAGGCATGCGCGCTATGAGCCTATCTGATATGAAGCTGGGAGAGTTTTTAAGCATGATGCTCATGCTTTAGTGTGATTCAAACGAGTGGTTCAAGGGGAGTACTATAGGTATCAGAAAACCAGGTTGATTAGATATGCGCATTGACCTCCATCTCGGGCGGAGAGATCTGGTAGTTGCTCGGTGGCAGCAACATTGTACCTAAGTAGGTGCAGTCGCGGAGGGTTATTGCATCTCAGGAACAGAAATTAGAGACAGGATTGATCAACCAAGGGAGCGGCAGCTTCAACACCAACAGTGTCACTAGCATCGATTCGACACCCTTTATCACCTTCCATGCATCCCGTGGTATCACTGAAAACCATCCAGAGATGTCGAGCTGAGGCTGATATACAAAGTAGCGTCCATTACGATACCTACCACTGTCCCCACATCATGAGCAGCGTCCATTGGACTTTTTCCGAACTCGGGCAATCTGAACTGGAATTAACTGGAGGCGCGTAATCTTCGGCAATGAATTTCTATTGAGCTTCAGTGTCGATGACCTACGAACACGCATGTTAAAGCTTCCTTGAGCGACTTAAGGAGATTACACAGTATGTAACAGTTAGGGAACGATTTGTCTGGACACACGATAGTCTATTGTACTCTTTCTAGACACTATACGGACTCGCAGTTACGAGAACATCATTTTAAGGGTGGTTGTGCTACCTATGCGATTAAGTCCCAGAAGTGACATTTATCAGCTAGACAACGGTCGTACACACATTTCACAACTTTCTCTCGACAATATCTTCAAGGAAATAAAGTGCTCCCGTAGCTTGTTAGGTCACTAGATCTTTCACCAATAGAGCACGATTAAGTCCTACTTGGAAATCCATCTCAGCCGCCCAAGATTACTAGTGAGTTAACTGCCTAATTGCAAAGATTATGGCATCATGTTCTGGTCATAGGTGATCTACTTGTCTCGATACCATGCCGCCAGGCCCGGATCTGCGTACCCACAGACCCCGCAGTATGAAGGGGGGGGGGGACGTCATTAAAGGACCCAACGGCCCAACAAATTTAAAATAAAAATTTAAAAACACTATCACTAATACTTATTAACTTTGCACTGCTGCCCTCTGCGGAGGGGCCCTGCATAATAGTTGCAGGAGGCCCAAAATTTATAGATTCGGGGCTGCATGCCGTGTTTCTGAGGTAGCTACAAAATTTATTGATTTCTAAACTTTTTCGTGGCATACCTTCTTAATCAAACAATCTTTCGTTCTGATTTAAAAACTGAAAAAAAATATTTCCTTATACACCTTATACATCTAAAGTTTCGTGTTGATAGCCCGTTTCCTTCTGGTGCAAGTATTTTATGTGACAGAGAGTATTTACGGCAACTGATATATCTTTTACGAACTTAAATCTTCAACGTACATTGCTTTTCAAACCCGCAATAAACAACTTTCATTTCAAATAAATTTTACGATTTAAAACATATAATTTGAAGATGAAATGAAATAATTTATTCATTAGAACTATTTTTTCCAGATATGTCTCACACAGATGATCTACTTGGAATGGAGCAGAAAAAATCTAGTAGCTTAGAAACGAATACTAATAAAAAACAAGAGCAGAAAAACTCAGAAATTCGTATTCGTAAAAAGCACCATCATAATCGAAATCATCACAAGAAAAATCATAAACATAACCACAAAGGAAAGTCACAAACGTCTCGTAAAAATTCAAATGGCTCCAAACAGAAACATTTACAAGGAAACAGTACAAGGAAAAAAAACGGAATGATGACAAGGGCAACAACTCCAAGCGATTCAGATAATGATTCAACAACTTTCCGTGGTTCGTCTGTCGATACTTCAACAATGATACCAGTAGGAGATTTAACTATGGGTACTGATGAAGTTGAAAACTCAAAAACAATGAGCTCTGAAGATTCATATGGTTCAAGTTACGTTCCAAGTACAGATAATGAGATGAGTTCGGATTCCACCACTGTTAGTTACCTTACTTCTCAAGACACACCTTCTTCCCAAAAGTCCGCTTCAAACAGTCCTGCAACAACAAAATCACAAAAAACAAAGAGTTTCAACACACAAAGTCAGAAAAAGCACCACAATAAAAGTCACAAACGAAACCACAAGGGAAGGTCACAAACCTCTCGTAAAAAAACAAATGGCTCCACACAGACACACGACACAGGATATAAAGCACGAAAATCAAAAAATTCCAACAGACAAAGTCGGAAAAATAGTCACAATAACTCTCGTAAACCTACGCACAATGGAATGTCCCATACCCCTAGTAAAATGACAAAAGTCTCTAAACAAACACAAGTAAAAGGAAATAATACAATGAAAACAACCGACATGATGGCAACAGCAACAACGTCGAGTTACTCGCATGATGAATCAACTACTATCAGTGATTCGTCTGTTGCTACTTCAACAATGGCACCACTAAATGATTTACTTATGAGTACTGATGAAGGTGAAAACTCGAATACCATGAGCTCTGAAGATTCTAATGGATCAAGCTACATTCCAAATACAGCTGATGAAATGAGTTCGGATTCCACCACTGTTAATTACCTCACTTCTCAAAACACACCTTCTTCCCAAAATTCCACTGCAGACAGTTCTGCTGCAGCGAAGCCACAAGAAACGAAGAGTTTCAACACACAAAGTCGGAAAAAGCATCACAAGAAAAATCACAAACCTAGCCATAAGGGAAGATCACAAACCTCTCGTAAAATTACAAATGGCTCCACGCAGGCACACGATTCAGGATATAATGAACGAAAATCAAAAAAATCCAATAGACAAAGTCTGAAAAACCATCACAAACCTATGCACAATAGAATGTCACATACCCCTAGTAAAAAGAAAAATGGCTTTAAACGGACACAAGTAGAAGGAAATAATACAATGAAAGCAACCGACATGATGGCAACAGCAACAACGTCGAGTTACTCGCATGATGAATCAACTACTATCAGTGATTCGTCTGTTTCTACTTCAACAATGATACCATTAAAAGATTTATTTATGAGTACAGATGAAGGGGAAAACTCAAAAGCCATGAGCTCTGAAGACTCAACTGGTTCAAGCTACGTTCCAAGTACAGATGATGGAATGAGTTGGGATTCCACCACTGTTACTTACCTCACTTCTCAAAAAACACCTTCTTCCCAAACGTCTAGTTCAGATAGTTCTGCTCCAGCGAAGTTACAAAAAACAAAGAGTTCCAACAGACAAAGTCATAGAAAGCATCACAAGAAAAATCATCAACCTAACCACAAAGTAAAGTCACAAACCTCTCGTAAAAATTCAAACGACTCTAAGCAGAAACATTTACAAGGAAATAATGCAAGGAAAAAAACCGAAACGATGATAAGAGCAACATCACCGAGCGATTCAAATAATGATTCAACCACTTTCAGTGGATCTTATCTTGATACTTCAACAATGGTTCCAAAGAGCGACTTAATTATGAGTACTGATCAAGCTGAAAACTCAAAAACCATGAGCTCTGAAATTTCAAATGGCTCAAGTTACGTTCCAAGTACTGATGATGGAACAAATAATGGGGACTCTACTACTGTTAGTTACTTTACATCCCAAAATCCACCTTCTTCCCAAAAGTCCAGTTCTGACAGTTCTGCTACAGCGAAGTCACAAAAAACAAAGAGTTCCAATAGAAAAAGTCGGAAAAAGCATCACAAGAAAAACAATAAACCACACCACAAGGGAAGGTCACAAACCTCTCGTAAAAAAACGAATGGCTCCACACAGACACAAATACCAGGAAAAAATACAAGAAAAACAAAAAATTCCAACAGACAAAACCGGAAAAACCATCACAACAACGCACGTAAACCTGTGCACAATAGAAAGTCACATTCTCCCAGTAAAAAGACAAATGACTCCAAACAGACACAAGTAGAACAAAATAATACAATGAAAACAACCGACATGATGGCAAGAGCAACAACGTCGAGTTACTCGCATGATGAATCAACTACCATCAGTGCTTCGTCTATTGCTACTTCCACAATGATACCATTAGAAGATTTATTTATGAGTACTAGTGATGGTGAAAACACAAAAACGATGAGTTCCGAAGATTCAAATGGCTCAAGTTACGTTCCAAGTACTGATGATGGAACGAATAATGGGGACTCCACCACTGTTAGTTACTTTACATCCCAAAAGTCCAGTTCAGACAGTTCTGCTACAGCGAAGTCACAAAAAACAAAGAATTCCAATAGACAAAATCGGAAAAAGCATCACAAGAAAAACCATAAACCTCACCACAAGGGAAGGTCACAAACCTCTCGTAAAAAAACGAATGGCTCCACACAGACACAAATACCAGGAAAAAATACAAGAAAAACGAAACATTCCCACAGACAAAACCAGAAAAACCATCACAATAACGCACGTAAACCTTTGCCCAATAGAAAGTCACATACCCCTAGTATAAAAACAAATGGCTCCAAACAGACACAAGTAGAACGAAATAATACAATGAAAACAACTGACATTATGTCAAGAGCAACAACGTCGAGTTACTCGTATGATGAATCAACTACCATCAGTGATTCGTCTATTGCTAGTTCCAGAATGATACCATTAGGAGATTTATTTATGAGTACTAGTGATGGTGAAAACACAAAAACCATGACTTCCGAAGATTCAAATAGTTCAAGTTACGTACCAAGTGCTGATGATGGAACGAATAATTGGGATTCCACCACTGTTAGTTACCCCACATCTCAAAGCACACCTTCTTCCCAAAAGTCCAGTTCGGACACTTCTGCTACTGCGAAGTCACAAAAAACAAAGAGTTCCAACAGACAGAGTCGGAAGAAGCATCACAAGAAAAACCATAAACCTAACCACAAGGGAAGTTCAAAAACTTCTCCTAAAAAAACGAATGGCTCCACACAGACACAAATACCAGGAAAAAATACAAGAAAGGCAAAAAATTCTAACAGACAAAGCCGGAAAAACCATCACAATAACGCACATAAACCTATGCACAATAGAAAGTCACATACCCCTAGTAAAAAGACAAATGGCTCCAAACAGACACAATTAGAACGAAATAATGCAATGAAAACAACCCACATGATGGCAAGAGCAACAACGTCGAGTTACTCGTATGATGAATCAACTACCATCAGTGATTCTTCTATTGCTACTTCCAAAATGATGCCATTAGAAGACTTATTTATGAGTACTAGTGATGGTGAAAACACAAAAATCATGAGTTCCGAAGATTCAAATGGTTCAAGTTACGTACCAAGTGCTGATGATGTAACGAATAATTGGGATTCCACTACTGTTAGTTACCCCACATCTCAAAGCACACCTTCTTCCCAAAAGTCCAGTTCGGACACTTCTGCTACGGAGAAGTCACAAAAAACAAAGAGTTCCAACAGACAAAGTCGGAAAAAGCATCACAAAAAAAGTCATAAGGGAAGGTCACAAACCTCTCGTAAAAAAACGAATGGCTCCACACAGAAACAAATACCAGGAAATAATGCACGAAAAACAAAAAGTTCCAACAGACAAAGTCGGAAAAACCATCACAATAACGCACGTAATTCTATGCACAATAAAAAGTCCCATACTCCCAATAAAAAGACAAATGGCTCCAAACAGACACATGCAGAAAGAAATAATGCCATGAAAACAACTGACATGATGACAAGAGCAACAACGTCGTATGATGAATCAACTACCATTAGTGATTCGTCTGTTGCTACTTCAACAATGACACCATTAAGAGATTTAATTATGAGTACTGATACTGGTGAAAACTCGAAAACCATGAGTTCTGAAGATTCACTTAGTTCAAGTTATGCTCAAAACACGGATGATGGAATGAAAAGTGACTCCACCACACTAAGCTCTCTTACTTCTCAAAATACACCTTCTTCACAAAAGTCCACTTCAAAAAGTTCTGCTAATGCAAAGTCACGAAAATCAAAGAATTTAAACAGACAAAGTCATAAAAAGCATCACAAGAAAACTCAGAAACCTAAACACAAAGCAAAGTCACAAACCTCTCCTAAAAAAACAAATGGCTCCAAAAAGAAGCACTTACAAGGAACTAGTACAAAGAAAACAACCGAAATGGTAACAAAAGCTACTACACCCAGTGACTTATATGATGATAATGCAACAAGTATCGTATCAAGTACAGATGGAGACCATTCCTCAGTAACTGCAACAAATAAAAATGACAATAGTCGGAATACCTCTCCATCAAATCACTCCCAGACCACTAAAAAACCAGCAAAACCACACTCAGAACATCATCACAAAGGCCACAAACATGTGAAAACGCATGATGAGAAAGTTACAACAGCCTCTTTAGAAAATAGTTCGATTCCTACTGAAAGTACGACAGAGGTTAAAGCAACTGAATCAGCAGTTCCAACAACAACCGCAGTAGTGATTGAAACTTCTACACCACCAGAAACTCTTTCTCAATCTACATCAAAAGCTGAAACGAAACCAGGGAGTGAACATCATGCGTCTGATGGACAACCGAAACATCATAAATCTGAACAAAAAGAAGAATTTCTGATGTTAGAGCATGGTGATAGTTTAGATAACGATAATAAAAAAAGTGAAGGGAATGGACATCATGCCTCGCATCGGCAACAAAAAACAAAACCAACACATCATAAGCATGGGGAAAAAGAAGAGTTTACGATGTTAGAGAATGGCGATAGTTTGGATGATAATAATAATAATGGTGATGGTACTGAACATCATGCCTCGCATCGGCACCAAAAAATGAAACCACATCATCATAAACCTCAGAAGAAAGAAGAATTTGTGATGTTAGAGCATGTCGATGGTTTAGATGAACATGATAATAATGGTGATGAAGATGTCAATAATGAAAATCGTGATGATAACGAGGAGAACACTGAACATCCTGCAGAACTTACTCCCACGGAAACTACGCCTGAAACGGAGACAAAAAATGAAAATAAAGAGTTACCTGAAACTGTGGCACCAACGGAAACTACTGTATTGATTGAAACTGTGACAACACAAGAAACATCTACACATTTTGATACAAAAACCGAAACTCAGACAGGAAGTGGACATCACACTGGACATCACAATGGACATCACACTGCACATCATCAGCACAAAGGAAAACCGAAACATCATAAACCTGAGCAAAAAGAAGAATTTTTTGTGTTAGATCATGGCGATAAATTAGACGATCATGAGGATAAAGAGCCAAAAATAGAATACGTAGTTTTAGAGCATTACGGATCAGACGTAAACAACACACAATCCGAAACTAATGAGAAATCGCATCATAGAACACACCATCACCATTCCGGTAAAGGAAACCATCCTCATTCTTCAAAAAGTGGCAAAGATCATCATTCCAGATTGCATTCTAACTCTGAAAATACTGTGCACGATACAAACTATAACAGTAAGGATACAAGAACAGGTAAGCGTTTCTCCCTAAATTTAGAATAACGAAACGTTAGGGTAAAAAGGATCACTTTTGACCTATTTCAGCATTTAAAGTCTTAAAACAACAAAAGTATTATATTTTCATGTTTTTGTTTAGTCAAATTTTGACATTAATTTCATCCTAAAAGCATTCGAGCGATTTCAAGAAGCATTTTGAAAGTTACAAAACAAGAAATAGCCATAAAAGCATTGACTCATTTTTCCCTATGATAGGAAAAAAAATAGATCATTATGTCAAAACGATGTTACTTTAGAGTATGGGTGAACCAGTTTATTAAGGAAGCAACTGCAATAAAGAGACTCAAAAATATTACATTGAGCAGTTTTATTTTGATATTTTAAAATGATACTGTTTGCGCTAATTGAAAATTGAATATTCCATTAATTTTATGCCTTTTCCACAAAGGGATATTTTCTGTTTGGAGAAAAACGTAACAATTCACCATTCAAACATTTAAAAAAATAATAAATATTCAGATTGTAATCCTTTTTGATCAAATTATGTATACCGATAAAAAAAAAAAAATCACGAGTTTCAAGCAGTTGCCGCCAATTAGCGCTGACGCTATGCCTATCCTCGCTTCTTGCTTTTTTTTTTTTTTTTTTTTTGTAACAACTTTTCTGCTTGATTTCGGCTCTAATATTCTATTGCTGAACTTAGTAATGCGACGAACAATAGAAGATGAGATACAACAATTTAAAACCGTGGATCGTTCGTGAAAAGGGTTCCTTCGCCGTCCACGCAGATCAAACAAAAATAACTATCGTTAAAAACATATCGCACCGGTGGAATGATAGGGGCACATCTCAAAAATTACGTTTTATGGAAGTGCCAGAAAATGTACACTCTAGTCACTTACTAGAGTCTTTTTACCAACATTATTTTTTAAAGATTAGCCAAAAGAAAAGCGAAGAGAGCCAGGGTGAACATTTCAAAATTTTGAAAATATCTCAGTCGAATCCATTGAAAATTATCTGTTTTGAGATCTGCTTTTTTCATTTCAAGGATGCGATATGCAGTGAATACAGTGGTGGAGATAATTGAGCACCTTTAACTTATTTTTATTGAGGTGAAATAAAATTTATCTTAAGTGGTTTTGTTAAATATTTTTCATAACATATTCATTTCAAAACGGATAATTCTTTTGAAGTAACCCTACTCATTTAAGCATTTTACTGTTTAAATTGACACATTATGCCCTTCTATGTAATTTTTGTAGGTGACGGTTCTGCCACTAATTCCGAAAGAGATGCAGAAGCAAATTCGGCAGCTGGAAATCAAAGTTCGTCAGCAAAAGTTGGAACAACCACGGAATGTATGGATGCATCTACTTCAAATGTAGATTCTATGTCAACTTCACTTTCTACAGAAGTTGCGAGATCTGCAGTACCTCTTGTCGCACCACCCTCACTAATACCTCCAACAATGGAATCAACTGCTGCACAAGACAGTTCAACTCAAAAAGAAACTACAGAATCCTCTTCTGCATCAGCTGAAACGACATCATCTGGAACAGGTACAACGAGAATTGTGGAAATAACATCAGAGCCTGAATCCTCAACAGAAGCCATACCCGCCACAACAATAGCGTCTACAACTGAATTCATGCCAAAAACAACGCGTGAGATAACATTTCCCATTCAGTAATTCAATTATTTAAAATCATTTTTAGCTCTTACTTCAGCCCTAGGTTACGTAAAAATATTTTTTACAAGTACTGAATTCAGAACACCATTCTAAATTTTAAAAATATTATTTTATTAGAAAGTTCCTAAAACCTGCACGCATCCAAACTATTTGCGTACGAAAATTTGCCTTTAAGTACTTATTTTTTCTTTGCTGGCTTGGATACTTCTAAGATCGTTGGATATCTACTCTAAAATCACTGATATTTTCCATTATTAATTTATTTATTTTTTCAGATATTTGACAGTAATTCGGTTTTTATCGCAATGTCCTTTTGATTGTTAAAAATATTTCTACATTAAACTTTGTATTGTAGTTAATCATTAGTACCTTATTTACAACTATCGAGTTTTCTCTATAGTCTTGGTTTTTGCCTTATTTGCGAAGGTATAGTTTCCATACAGTTGGAATTTATTCTAAGGCAAACATCTTTCAGACTTTAATTCACTGTCAAAGGCAAAGACAGGAACAAGTTCTTCACTGCAGCCACCTAAAATACCAAAGCTATCAAAACGTTGATAAGATTTGCAGTTTTTTAATTATCCAAGTTCCTTTTATTTTTCAGTCGTAAGTCGTAAAACTCTTAGTTTTAGATTTACAAACACAGAACTATTACTCAGAACTTTCACTGGGCATTATATGCAAAAAAGAAATTGAACACAATGCCTAATAAATAATTAACTTTTATATTTCTACTTTTTTTTTTTAAGTTTTGATTTTTTTCCCTCATAATTTGACACCAAAAATTGCATTTGATTCATAATTAAATTTAAATTTATCTTCTTTTACATAAAGTTAAGTTCAAAAATAAATGCCGCGTCGTGATCTATTCTGAATTTAGATAAAGTTTGCGCTTAATGAACAAAAACATATATTCTGTTATTCATTACATACCAAAATATTCAATGTGATAAGCGAAGTGAATATTTGATTTGAATTCGTAACTGAAATATTAATTGAAAACTTCTGGGAAATTATTTTAGCTTTAAATTATTAATATACTTTTATTAGCTTCAATATTTCGTAGCAAAATCACTTTGTGAAAATAATCACAGTCAAAATTTGAGTTCGTGTTTTAAAAACTTGATCCCCAAATATGAAAGATCTTCTTTTATATCTGTCACTACTTTTTTTACTTATCCGTTTTTTTTTTTTTTTTTTTTTTTTTTTTTTTTTTTTTTTTAATTAAGATAACACCTTGAACTAAAGTAGGTTTGTTCTCTTGAATTTCTTGGGGTGAATGATTATTTCGTTGGTTTAAATTTTTAAATTTACTTGCCTTTTCAGAAGAAAAAACAGAAATAAATCCGTCACCCGAAAATGAAACTACAAAGAAGGAGACTTATACAGAAGCAAATGAAGGGACGGACGTAAACGAGACGATTCAGGAAACTATCCAACCTGACATAAACACATCGTCAGAATCCTCAGAAACAAAAACGAATGCTATATCATCAGAAACAACAATTTCATCAGCAGTAAAGTATACGACATTACAACAAACTGATAAAACAACCGAAGAAGTGACAAAAACAGCTAACGAGGCAAATGAAATATCAACGGAAAAAAGTGGTACAACTACTGAAATAAATGAGACGATTAAGGAAATAGGAGGTGAGACACAAGAAACAACTGCTGAACCACAAAAATCAACAACTACACCACGAGAAACATCAGTTGAACTACAAAAAGTAACAACAGAATCACAAAATGTAACGGCTGAGTCACAAAATGAAACTGCTGTATCGCAAAAAAGTACAACTGAATCACAAGAAGCAGAAGCACAACCCGAAGAATCAACCAGTCTAACAAGGAAAACAACAACTGAATCAAACGAAACGGTACCTAACTCAAATCAAGCAACCGATGAATCAAAGGAAGTAACTCAAGAAGTTACAAAGGAGGAAGTTACCTCAATGACTGAAAAAAATCAAGACACAACAACGAAGGTAAAGGAACTAACTACCAAAGAAATTGAAACAACTAAATTAAATGAACCAACAGGAGAAGCAGCAACTGCATCCATTAGCAGCAGTGACGCACATGAAGTTACAGCTGAAGAAAATAAAACATTTGAAACCTCACAAGAGAGCAGCACATTAACTAATGCACAGACACATGAAGACAAGGATATGTTTAAATCTCCGGAAACTTATACAACGTCCGAAAGTATTCCAGATGAATTTCCTTTTACCATGGCGTCGACTGAAAACTGCACTAATGATTATACAACAATAACCCCACCAGAAGGTCAGTGCTTTTTTCATAAGTTAGCAATTAAATTGATGATTTATGAGAAAAATGTATTTTGCAACATTCTATAATCCCCTGTCTGTACTTTCATATTACTATGCTCAATCTCATTTTAAATGTAGTTGTTCATTTAACTCATACAGCTATTATAGTTTTAGCTTTTTAAAAGAAAGCTACGGAAGGAATTATTGTTACCATATATTTAATTGAAAATATTGCGAGTAATGTATACACGCAAAGCTTACAAATTCAACAACTTGTTTATCTTTTTGTATGACTTTCTAACAGCACACTTTTTTTTTCTTTCTACGTTGTTGGGAAATGGTTCGACTTTTTCATATCTAATTACATTTTCATTTTTTCTCAATTATGGTTTGATTGTTTTTCAGTACGATATTATAAGATAATATTAGACACAATCAATCTCATATTCGGTTTATTAAATTCTAAAACGTTTTTCTGATTTTTTTTATTCATTCGTTTTTTAATTAAAAACTGTTTCATTGAAAATTTTTTTACTCTTTCTAAGCGCTTTAAAGTTTGATGCCAATTTTTTCTTTCTTTTTCAAATTTTCGCATTGCTAAACAGAAAGTACTTTAAACAAATTCATCGGTGGTTAACTTCAGTTTGAATCATTACCTTTAGAAAGGATTCCATTTTTTTTTCAAATATTTATCCAAGCTTTCATACTTTTATGTTTAAACCAATTGAACTTTCAAAACATAGATTGTTCATCAATTTCTTAAAAATTAACATTATAAACACACAGTTTTACATTCTTGAAACTTATGTCGGAACTATTTACAAGAAAAACTATTGAGAAATAACTATTAATTTCTGAAAAATATAATTTTTGATTAAAAAAAAATTAGTCATATAATTGATTTTTTTCCATGATGTTCAATATACATTTGATTAGTGTAATTTAAACCATTTTAAAGCTAAACACTATTTAAATAAATCTAAAATGATCGATAACATTATAATACAATAAGATTGATAAATTTGAAATAAATGAAATTTCTCTTGTTTAAGAGAAGAGTTTTCTACTTGATTATCTTTTAACTAACAACGTTCAATGACAAATTTTTCATTATAGATGTTGCATTTTTTGTAAATATATCTTTCCTTAAAATTGTTAGGTGTGCTTAAATTCTTATTTTAATGTTTGGCATGAGTTTTATTTTCGGAAGTTCTCTAGATTATCATTTTAACCTCAATGTTTTGTAGTTTGATATTTGTTTGACGATCAGCTGGGAGCGTGAATCTCTTTTTATTCATATCTGCAGCGTAATGCGCGGCTTTATTTTAAAACCAATGTTATACTTTATTATAAAGGCTAACATTTAAGCGGCGTTAGATACCTACGGTATGAAATGAAGTTTGTTACAACTATCACGATTTTGGTTAAAAGTCGTTATACTTTAAATCTTTGCAAAGTTTCGTCCACATATTATTATTCGTTTTGTTAATTTTATTACTGCGTTTTAAAACATTATTATTACATTTTAACTCTGTTATTTCTTTTGTGTACAAAACTATCTCATTTTATTTTTATGTCTTAAATCTTTCATCTAAATTGTTATAAGTAACCACATTTTTACATTAATTTTTAGTCAGAGAAATAGTAAACGATCAACAGACTTTTTTTTTTATTTTAACTTAAAGCCCATAAAATGTTTCAGAGCAAGAATAAATTTTGCGAATTTCCCACTATCGAAATAAGAATATTTTACTGAGATATAATTGAATATTAGAAACGACGAGTTATGAGAGAAGGCCTTCCATTATTTGCAACAGTTTTAGAGTGAAGCCATTTTACGAAAAGTAACTTACGAGGTTTAAAACCAATAGTTGGAATTGTAGGCATCAATTAGTTAATGCAAACGCTTTGTAAATTTTGCTATTACAAAAGTTTCATCAGTACCTAAGTTTAAACCAAACCAAACCCAGTGGTACGACAGTCAATGGAGGCCAAGGCCTACTGTGCCTATCTAAGTCCTCAAGAGCTCTGGGGTGCTAGGCAGATGTTCCGATTAGGTGGTCAGCCGAACGCGGAACCCCCAGGGTGTAGTTCCCAAGCACGCTTGGTATTCATTTTATGATCCACTGAAGAGATGAACGGCTGAACCGACCATGTCCTACCCGGGAATAGAACCCGGGCCTGCGGCGTGGGAGCGCGAAGCTATTAAGCCACTGAGCTTCAGTACCTAAACTTACCGAGCTTAAAATGTATCATAATTTTGAGTTGATCTCTACTTGCTTTAAATAAAGAAGATTTCATTCGTAACTTAACAACGCTTTTTTATTACGTGTCCCTTAATATTATGCGAACAGCATCTAAGGAGGAACATTATGGGAAGGTTAACCATTATTTTCCCACGATGCGTTGCTAACTGGTTTCAAGATCCACTTATTTAAGGTCCTACAATACAAAATTAACCATTTATGAAATAATAAGTGGTTTTTAAACTTTATTAAGTTTTGTATTTTATTTTGAACTTTTTCTGATTTTATTCCACTGTGAGAGTTTTGTTTCTGGTATGGAAATGGTTTTTTCAATGTTTCCAGAAAAGGCAACTGCTTTTTGTTTTCCTGAAAAGCACTTTCACAATTTTCAGGGTTTTATATAGCTTTATTACTATTATTATTCGTACATAACCATAATTATTTTCCAGTTTGAAGGCAAAAACTAAAAATATTCAAAATATTTCTACTCTGTCGTAACTGGTATTGACGAAAACAGCAAAAATTCAATTTTTCTATCAAGGAATAACCGAACATGGTCCACTCACATGTTATACATTTTCTTTCTTTTTATTATTTTTTCGTTCGTAAATAACTGAGTTTAATTTCTTACTTTGTGTTAGAAGTTTATTACATCAAAAAATTTTACTGAGAGTAAAAATTTGAGAGAAAAAAAATACATGCCCGTAACAAAATAAGGGATAAGGTGTCTAAAGTAATATATGAAAATTACGAAATGGTTTTGGGTAAAAGGCGAGAATGCTGTATTAATATTCATGCTTTTGATAAGTTTTAGATTTATATATAAATTAACTTTAAAGTACTTCAAATGGTAAATAAGTAAGAGATTTACTTTCATACAGAATTCCTTTATATTATGTTTTCAACATGATGCTTTGATTACGAATTGAACGCCCCATAACTGATGAACACACTTTTCCGTGCAACAACAGTGAAGGTCAAAACAACAGTTGAGGATCTTTAAAAATCATAACTATATTTTCATTAGGAACGAAACTAAACAGCATTTGTTTTCAGCTTTTACTTTGGGTGAAAAAACGGCAGATAAAATGCTTTTGTTAATGCATATGCCAGAAATTCAGTCGTATTTATGTACTGCAAAATACATGTTTGATTAAATATAATGATAAATAGATTTTATTAATGTAAAATTAAGAACGTCTCTGTGGTAAAATTAAATAAATATGTTTCAGAAAAAGGAAAAAAGAAAAGAAACAGCCCCATTAATAAAATAACTTCATTAAAAATTAAATGAAATGCCTCTGAAAAGATTTTTCAAATAATTAACTCTATTCCTAAACATCTTAAACAAAGGAACAATTGCTTGATTTTTTTGGAAATTTAAAAACAAAGGCTATCTAAAAAAGTTCTTTACTACAATCGTGTATAAAATGTGTCAGTACGTATTCCTCATTTCTGAACTTGTGGGCATTTATCAATATTTAAAATATCTCTCAAAAGTATGGTAAAGTTAGGTATCCTCTGGTAGTTATCGCTTAACTACATTTTTCGCAATGCTTTCTCATTTAGTCTCAGTCATTTCAAAGACGAACCTAAAAAAATTAGCAGTAACATTGAAAACATATATCAAATATCCTATTACAATGAACAATGTCTTCCGTATTTCTAGATTTTACATTTAATTAGCAGCATATAATTATCAGTTGAGACTTTAATAGTTACTAGTTTATCAAAAAATTTCACTCGTATAGAGAAAAGAGCTAAAAAGAGAGTTTGTCAAACTTTCTTGCTGAAAAGTATTGTAATGTCTTAGCAAGCAAATACGAATTTCAATGAAGTTTTTCTATTTCTGCAATGGTAAGAATAGCACAATAAGAGTAGATGCGTTCGCTTATTTTACCCCAAAAATTATTCTTTCAGTCATACAACAGAAGATGAACTTTTATGGAATTTTTATCGAATGCTCTTTAACAATGATATTAGTATCTGAAAAAAATTCTGGAAATCACTTTGAAATCAATTCCTTGATCAAAATAACTATTATATGAAAATTAATTCAAATTTGCGAATTTAAAAAGAGCTTAATGGCTCCCAGCTTTTGGTCAAAAGTGAAACTTTTATCCTAAAAATATTTTTAATGAAACTAAATTGAATTCAGGAGTGACGTGTCTGCAAAACGAAAGTTACTACAAATGCGTTCCTCACTGTCGACACACTTGCTTCAACTTCAACAGCGATTTCCCTTGCCCTTGCTTTTGTGAGCCAGGTTGCTTCTGTAACGAGGGACTTGTGGTTGATGAAAACGGAAAATGCATTCCAAAGGAGCAATGCACTGAAGATCCAAATGACATTTTCTGTGAGTTGGTGAAGTTTCTATGACAGAATTTGAAATGTACTTGAAAAACTTAACTCTGAAAATATCTCCAAGTGAACCTGCAAACATTTTACTTCGCAGTTCTAATCAATTATTAAATGTAAAATGCCAAAAACAGATTTTATGTACTTAAACACTTTAAGTTATATTATAACCTTAAATATAATATTTCGTTATTTAATTCAACCTTTTTTTTAAATCCCGAAAGTAATCGCGCATAAAATAAGGATTAGTCAACAGTTAATAGATGATTAATTCTGTGAAATACGTTCAACAAGCTTCCTAATGGTCACTGCTTGCATTATTTTAGTTGCTACGCTGGAAACCTTTCTTTTGTTGCTAAAAAAGATAGTGCAATCGTGGTGAATTGAAGTAGGAGTAGTATAATAACTGATCAAGGTTTTTAAGTTTTACATTTCATACAAACCTGCCAATCCGTTTTCAAAGATATGATTGTACACGTTGAATATGAGTAAATATTGTAGATAATCAGCGTATCAAACTTAACACCGTCATATTACCAGTAAGAATCTCAAAAATTACAAGTTGTAATTTTTTTTTTTTATTTATTTACTTTTTTTACTACAGGATCCTTTTGCTAGCTTTTCCTCAATGCTTTCCTTTTCTGTTGCGCACATTTTCCTTCGCAATCTCTCTCTCTCTCTTTATCTCTCTCTCTCTCTCATGATATTGTCGCTGCCTTTTTTTCCCCCTTTTAAGATAGATAGCATACTCGTATACTGTTGCCGGTTAGTTAAGTGGCTAGATTATGGAAAATTGTTCAATTAAGTGCCTTTTTTTTTCTTCTACAAACCTTTATTATAAAGTATAGCATCAAAAAATGTCTGCTCTATTGACATGTGAAGATATTAGTTTAAGTTTTATTTTGAACTGTTTTCTAATAGTGCTGACTGTTTCGAATTGAATTGCTTTTGCAACCACATTTTGATGGATATCTTGCATAATTCAGTCCTTTACCTTTAGAACTCTGAAACCAAACTTGACTTTTTGTGCCAGCTAAGTGCATTTTTATCTTCGTAATTGATCACATGCTTTGTTTTTATAAATTGCTAATGCAATAGATTCGGAGTTATTGAGGCCACGAGTATATTGTGTAGAAAAACATCAGATAGCTCGAAATTCATCGCAACAAATCGTGAAAAAAATGAGGTAGATTATGCATATCATCTCAATGATAAATATCTTGAAATCCATCACGAACTAACTATATATTTTACTGCCAATTTCTTCATTGCTATAAGATTGGTAACCACAATGGATATTGCATCTTTAGTGATCAACGTTTTAAATAATCCTTTTCTGAATATTTGAGTTGTCGTTTGAAACTCAGTGGGTTATTTCTTCATTAAGTTGCCAAGTTCAGTGATGCAATTGTCACTTAAAATACCATAGCCACATTGTCTATAAAGATCGTTTTTTTATCAAACTATTATTCTGCGCGTGGAGAGCAATATGCCTCACGTCTTGTGTCTCACTTTTGAGTAGATTATTTACCTCTTCCACTGTTTCTCTCAATAAATTTGGATCCTCTATTAATTGGGATTTAGATAAAAATAAACAAACCTATTTTAAAACTTTTGCATTTTAATGTAAGTAAAATCTGGTTTTATTGAACTTGGCGTTCTTGAAATCTGAAACATCACTTAGTTAAGTATGGTCTAAGCATTAAATATATTTGTAATATATTTAATGCTTATATTTGTAACATATGTGTTACATTGCATTATACGTTTTTACTGTTGTATTATACGTGTAAAAACAAATTGACCTACATTACATGATAATCTTTGCAAAATATTATGTTTGTATGATTTATCTGCCTTATGTTCAATATTTTTCTTTTGGAATCATTTCTAGCTATCTCAATGTCATTTTTAAACATTATTATAACTCAAGAAATAAGTATATTTTTATCTTTTCAGTGCTTATAACATTGACTTCCAACTTCAAATAGCAAACAAATTGTTCATTGCTTTCGTTAAAACACATGATTATTATAAGGTTTCATGTGATGAATTTTAATTTTAAAGCTAGTCTCTCAATAAATGTGCAATCATATGAAAATAATAATTATAAATTTATTTTCAAAACTCACTTATTAGAGCAACCATCCTCAACTTGATTACACAAGTAAACACACTTTTACTGATTTTCTTTATGTCATTTCTACTGTATTTCTTATGTTCTTTGTACTTAGAATGTTGCAAATGAATTTTTCTCATGGTAGTCTTTTTAATGCTAACTTATTATACGTTTGTTCATACTTAATTTTAATTTTTGTGTATGAACAAGCTAGCATATAAAGATTTATTACAGATTCTGTAATTTATGCTTTCTATCTTTCATAGCACTTTCTCTAGCACTGGCCTTTGGGTGTTTCTGTTGAGACTCAACACACAAATATTTCTGAACACTTTACCAAAAGAAAAGTAACATTTTATTATATAAAAACGTTTGATTATTCTTAGAGTTCTTTAAACAGCGATTATTTTGAATTTCATAGCATTAAGTTGAGGCATGTGTTTGAGCCTCTGTTTAGATTTCTAATGTTTGAGCTTCTAAATCGTAATTTTTTTGTAATGAATGCTGCATGAATAGGAATTAGTCAATTTGCTTCAATGCCGTTGCAATACCTTTTCAATAATAGATCAAATCGCTAGCATATTTCTTTGAGCGCAACTTATGGCGTCGGATTCTGTCTACAGAAATATAAATCTACATACGAAATGATGTTGTGTCAGAAAATGTACGAGGAGTACTCAAATAGCAAAATTAGATATATTTAAATTCTAAAAGTTTGTACTTGTAAAAGCTTGAAAGACCTTGTTATCTTCTAAGAAATAAATCATCTGAAAAATGCAGAAGACTGCTGAGATAAACAGCGGGTTTTTAGGGGTTTTTTTCTAAAAACAGTAAAAAATGTGCAAAAAAGTAAAAAACCACTTTTAAGAGGATTTTTGCTTATACAGTCAGAGTTTGGAGGGAAGGAGTAAATCTCTTTTAACACCGTTTACATTTTTAGAGTTTTGATAAAAGTAGAAAAAATAATGCTTTTGCCATAGCGAACTCTGAAAATTACAATGAAGTCCAGAATCGAATTAATTTTTTGCCAGATATGAAAGATTGACTTAATTCTTAAATTTAAAATGTATTTGATTTTTGGAGAACTTTTAAAAAAATTTACAGTTACTGCCCTTTACCTGCATACAGCACTGTACAGAAAAGATAAAGTAATATAATAGATGACAAAAATGCAAAAAAATGAAAATTTTGCAGTTACTGCCCTTTACCATCACACGGCAGTATTGTTCAGCTGCAGTGATGCTTTCTAAATTGCCATAATTTATTATACAATCAATGCAGGAGCTATACATTTAATCAAAATAAAAAACGAAAGTTCAGCGTACTTATAGTTACGTTCTTGTTAAATTTATACTATGAAAACATTTAAAAAAAGGCTACAAATTTAATCCGGATAAATGAGGGCCGGATAAACGAGGTCCTACTGCAGTAGTATTTTTCAACTCATTTTCGTAGTGTTGTATTTATTTCCGTATCTCGATAGTTCTGCGTAATATCAAAGATGAGCGCACCACGTTTTGAGAATAATTGCGTTTGATCATAATTACATTGGTATTTTGGGACTGGTAATACCAGTACTACCACGTTATGTAAATTAATTTTAACAAGAGCGATATTTTGCTTATTTTTTATTTGATAATGGCTTACATTTACCACCAGCATACATTTTTCAAAAAATTGTGCATGACAGTGTTATGTGTGCTCGTTATGCTATTCCCCACGATTATAAATTTCTATCCTATGAGTACTTGTTGTTATTGTATAGAGTGTACTATCTGTGAGTACTTGCTTATGAGCAATTTTAAGAACATGTAGTTAACACTTGTGAAAATCTCATCTATGTCGCTACAATTGTGGCACGCAAAAACTTTGGAATCCTAAGGTATTAACTAAAAGGTACAGCGTCTAGGCGAAAAGCTTTTATTTTTCACCATTTATTTAAGAATTACATAGTTTAGATAAAAAATTTCCATACGAATTGCTAATAGATCTTTGAAAGAACTCTGGAAAATCCTCTACCAAAGTAAAGAAATAAAATAGTAATTATGATTTTAACTAAACATATTTTTAACATTTAAATATTTTTTGTAACAGTTCTTTAACATCATATAAAATTTTTTGTGCACATTTATTTATTCATATTATTATTATTATATATATATTTTTAAAGTAATGTATCCTCGGCCGTTCACAAAAATTTTTCGCAAGTTTCGACGGTCCCCGAGTCAAAAGTTTTTTTTTTCCTTTTCTTTTTCCAAAAAAAAAAAGGAACGAAAAAGGAAAAAATTAAGAAAAAAGGGGAAGAAAATCTCACCGATCTGTAAAAAAATTGGTATGTTTTCAACAGTCTGCAAACGCAAAGTTTTTTTTTTTTTTTAATAAACAGAAACAAGAAAAAAAAAAAGAAAAAAAAAAGAAAAAAAAATCATCACCGCTTCTGCGACTTTTTCCAAACTCTCTTGTCGGTCCGTGGGTCAAAAAAGGTTGAAAAACGTGTGTAGCAGACATTTTAAAATTAATGCTAAGTAAATTTTGACATTGTTTTAATAAGGTAGTCATAAAATATATCACTAATTACAAATTCCACCAGCATTTACTAAACCAGTATTAGTCCTAACTTTCTTCTGTAAGAGTGGAATTTCCTATGATTCGTGTAAATACGTGATTCCACATGACTTTAACTTCTACTTTTACCCTTTTAGCTACCTGTAACGATGATGAAGAGTATTGGGTATGCATGCCCAAAGTAAGAAACACTTGCTACAACGTTGCCAGATTGATGACAAAGAAAGATAAAGACTGTGTGTCTGGCTGCTTCTGCAAAGAAGGCCTAGTTAAAGACGAAGAATCAGATGAATGTTTGGAACCAGAAGACTGCCCGACGCGTAAGTAGCTTCATGAGATTAAAGCCCTGTATGCTAAGTGTGGTATACAGGATTTCCATAAGATCAGGGGTGTGTTGGGGCCGAAATGCACAGGAGCACTGTTCAGAAATATCATTCCCATTAATATCTAATTTTATTGTATTCAAAAATCATAATTTCTTTCCAAAATAGGTTTATTTTATTCTATTCAAATCTAAAGTCTTCTTAAAATTTACATTTTTAAAAGCATTTTTGAACCTTATAATAAATGGCTTTGTTTTAAAATGTGTAAACCAAAATAGTGCACAGTTAAAAGAAAGGATGTCCCATTTATCTGCTTATCCAATTTGTTTGGTGTTTCGTATTTTTCATTTAGATATCTTTTAGTAATCAATAGGTGATGATTTTTTTTAATATCTCAATATTAAAAGTTTGGCTAATATACATAAATTTTACACAGTTATAATGTGTAGCATTGAATAGTTTTTTGGCAAATTCTCTCCCCCCCCCCCCTGTTTCCGTTTTATTACATTCTTTTTTACATTCGTATGATGAAAAGGGTGTAAAAAACATTTCAAGAAATAGAGAGGTTAAAACAAACCTAAAACATAAGAAAAAAACTTGTTTCAAATAAATTCAAAATATTTTTATATAAATAATACTATCTGTTACAATTTATTCCAGTCCACTATACGATTACTAAATTTGATTAATGCGAACATTTTTTTACAAATTATTATTATTAACGCCCCAGCTTAGATTTACCTATTGAGCTTTCGCACAACCCAATACAGATACAAATACAAAGAGACAACCAGCAACAGGCTATGAGCCCAGTTAGGCTGGTCCTAGTCAGCTTATCAATCCTCAATGAAGATCAAGAACCCTCTCAAAACTATTCACACCATTGCCAAGTAACAGCTCTCTCTCTCTGCTTCTGGTAAACTATTCCAAATTCCAACAACCCTCTTATAGTAACAATTTTTCCTGTTTAGCTTGGGATTTAGAAAGCTTACAATAATGCCCTCTGGTTTTGCCATATGTGCAGAAATGTAGCCCTTAAACGTCATCTGTTTTAGTAAACTAAAATAAGTGGATCATGTCCACTCTTGATATTCATTGCTCAAGACTATATTTCATGTTCCGGGAATCTTTTGCGATTTGTCAATGCAAAACAAGTCTGAAGATGGTCTCTGTTCATTATTTTCCTTATACACAAAGTGGACCTGGTCTCTTTCAGTGATTAATACACTTACTAATACGGAAAATAATTGATGTTTCAAACTTATTTCAATAAACTTAAGTAGCTGGATGATTAAGTAGCTCTTACTATTCTTTGCTCAAGACTAGAACTCATCTTCCGTAATTGATCAATGCGAAACGAGTCTGAATATAGTCTCTGTCCGTTCTTTTCCTAGTGTCACAATGGGCAGAAAGAGTGACTTTCAGTGACTAAATCAATGCTGACAATAAATAATTTCTCAAACTTATTTGACGCGTCAATGCTTAAAAATAAAATATAAAATCAATTTTTAAGTGAGGCTTTGGGTAGTTCAAAAAATCTTTTTTTCAGCTAGAGTCCAGGACATCCCCTATTTTTTTAGACTTACTAATAGTATTATGCTGTAAAAGTTTTAGTTTCTTACTCAAATTTTAAGAGGGTGCTGAACGACGTAACATGGAAAATATCACACAAATTTAGTAACATTTTATTTTCCCAGCTGTTTTTTTTTTTTTTTTTTTTGTAAATAATTGTTTTATTGCAATGTATATGCATATTACTTGTAAGTATTATAATATGTAGCATTATTTTTCAGTTCATACATTTTTTAACCCCTCCCCTCTCTCCATACTTATGAAGTTTGGGGGAGGGTATTGAGCACCCTCTTTCAGTTGAAATAAAAAAGTAAAAACTCTTAAAGTATATTACCATCCACAAGTCTAAAAACCTTGAGAGGTGTCCCGTTATCTAAGAGAAACTTTTTTTTTTTACACGTATTTTTGAACCACCATAGTGAAGCTGATAATTGTTACCACTAATTCTGTCTATTTTCTTAGCTACATGCGAAAAGAAGGAGCAGGCAGTAATATGCTTAGATCCATGCAACACTTGCAGTATATTTAGAGGCTGCACTAACTGCACATTCACCAGTTGCAATGAAGGTTGCGACTGCCCAGAAGGCTTTAAACGCGACGACAACGCAGAGTGTATCCCAGCGGATGACTGCCCACCATGTGAGTAACTCAACGTATCTCTTTAATCAACAAAAATTTGTGGAATTGTGAACTTCAGAATGCGGTCCTAACATGTCATCATAAAATGTAGAGAAGTAGGGAAACATGGGGCAAAGTGAAATAGCGGGGCAAAGTGAAATGGTGAAATATTAAATCCGCTTTTAGCTTCACTAATCTGGTATTATTTTAATTATGGACTGCCCACCATGTAACTCAACATGTCTCTTTAATCAACAATATTTTGTGGAATTGTGAACGTCTGAATGTGGTCCTACCATTTATTTATAAAACATATAAAATTAGAGAAGTAGGAGAACATGGGGCAAAGTGAAATAGCGGGGCAAAGTGAAATGGTGAAATATTTAATCCGCTTTTAACTTCACCAATCTGGTATTATTTTAATTATATAGTACCATATGTAGTCTACTCCAGTCAGGAAAAAAACACCGCCGATGATTAAAGCATTTGGTAATAGAGGCAATTGAAAAAAAATTGATAATCATATTGTAATATTTTGTTATAAATCAGAAACTATTTTTGTCACTATAAAATGATAAAGTTCTTGTTATTAACATTTTAAATATTTATTGAGACTTCGTACTATTCAATTCAGTATTGATTTAGTTAATATTAAGCTTCTTGGTATTTTAAATAAATTTTACAATAGGGAAGTTTTCGATTTTTCAATTTTATTTTTATATGATGTAACATGTATGAACATCATAGGTGAAAAAAATTTTTGCGATACGTTAAGTAGTTTTTTTAAATTAATTATTAAAGTTCAAGCGCTTGTGACGTCAAATGGCATAGGAAGTGACGTCACGCGCTCTTCCGATAGGCGAGAAGCTGAAGGACGTGCATATTCGACATCGAAGACGAAACGTAAAAGGCTTATCTCCTCGCATTTAACTCTTCGCGTTTCTGGAATATTAAACCTCTCATCCTCTCGGAAATATTCGAATACCATCATTGATGTTAATTGAGGAAGATTATTTAGATTGTGCTTTAACGAATCCGGCCTCCATAGTGTGTTCAAAAGAATTATTGAATTTCTAAAAAATAAAAATATCAGCGCGCTCAAAATGTCCCTAGCGAAAACAAGGGATCTTCGGCGGAAGGCTGCCCATTAGCGCCCTGTGACGTAGGCTCGTGACGTTTCAGAAGCGCGCACTTTTGCTCGTGGATTTTTAAAAATGCATTAAAAATCAATCACGGTGTTTTAAAATTCGGCGATGGTGCATTTTTTAGTTTTGAGGGTCAATTAACAATATCCAATAGCCAAAATATGAACATTTAATAGGTTGCAACTTCCCTATTAGTCTAGTACATACGGGACAAAGTGGATGGGGCATAGTGAAATAGTTATTTCATTTACTCACTTAATCATGTATATAAATCACTTACGCTTTCACTCATTAATTACTTCATTTACATTCCTTCTTTTAGTAATTCACATATTTATTCATTTCTTTTACTCGATCATTTATTTTTCTTCATGGATTAATTGATTTATTCATTTAATTATTCGTTTTTTGTTTCATTATCTTTTCAACTATTTATTCAACCTTTTATTTACTAACTCTTTTGATCAAAAATATGTTTTATAATCGAATAGAAAATATTTCATTGGAAAAATATTTTATTTTTTACTTTGCCTCGTAAAAAAAAGTGAAAATTTTAAACTTTTTTTTTTGAAAACTCAAATTTACTGCCAAAAATAAAAAGTGCTGTTTACACGCAAGTTTTATTGTAAAATACAATGTCCTTTCTTTATGTACTGTAATTTTCAAAACAAATTTCTGGTTTATTCATTTTGAAAAAAATCAGTCATCTTAACCATTTTACATTGCCCCACATTCTCCTACTAAAACTGTTTCCAACGATGTGGCTTAACTACAAAGATAGTGCTCCCCCTCCCCTCCATCCCTTTTTAGTGTTTAAGTCTGTCAACATTTTCAGAGAGCTCAAATGTAATAAAACTGTATTATGCGAAACTGCATTCTCACTAAAGTTTCCAGCATTTCTTCAGAAAATAAGCGGATTTACGTAAAATGTTTTTCTGCTGCAAGAAGTCAATATATTTCCTTAAAGCAACGTTTCAAAAGTATGAAACTGTGAAATACTTTAAGAGTTTTTCTTATGTATTATACCAATAGATGCAACAACCTAAATCAGAAATAAAATTGGGGTAGTTGAAAGTAATGTTGCGGAGTCGGACAGATTTTGGGGTAAAGGAATCGGGAGTCAAAAGTTTAAAATTCAAAGAGTCCGAGTCGGCAACTTTCCTTTAAAATACGCAACTGTACCAGTGCTTGCGGAATCGGAGTCGAACTGATTTTGGGGTAAAGGAGTCGGATCGATCATCCCCCCCCCCCCGACTCCGCTGCCCTGGTTGAAAGCAGATAAGTTGTGGCTTCAAGTTTACCGTCAGGCCCTGAAAAACGCTGGGCCCAGGATCAGGGATCCTCATTTCTTCTCAACGTTACATTTAATAGATTTTGCATTTATGAGACTTGAAATTAATTTTACTAAAAACAAAAATTTATTAAAATGTCTTTTGTTTCTTTTTATTTAATTCCCAATTATTTGCAGTTCAAATAAAATATTCAGTATGTTTGTAAAACAAATTATCTAAGAGTATTACGTTGACATTTTTTGCAGTTTTTGGAAATAGAGTATATCTGGAAGTGAAGGGTCTGCATAAACACTAAGATCAGGACCCTACTATGGCTTGATCGGGTCCTGTTTATTGTAAATGTTAAGAAAACCATGCGTAACGTGGGATGCTAATCAGTCCCCGTATTATTTTTCAGGTTCAGAAAGTGATGAGTGATGAGTAGCATATAAAAAAGACTACAGGTGTTGAGAAGTCAAAAACAGAAGCCTCGGAAATATACGATGAGTGTTGTAATGCTGGAAAGAAGAAAATAAAAATGTGAAAGCTGTTCATGTACTAGATTGTTACAAATAAGAAGCGAATAAAAAGTACAATAAAAGTTATCAATGTCATTTTACAAATGAAACACATTAAGACAAAAATAAATGATTATATAAAATGAAATTTTTAGAAAAAAAAATCCATAAATTTGCAATTGATAAAGAAATTTCTAGGTAGTTACTAGAATGCCCACAGAGCGCAAAAAGTAAGTGGGTAATCACAGGTGCAAAAAAAATTCGTTCAAATCAGAACTTCCTAACTGCTACTTTGTTTGAAATAAACAAAAAACGTTTCATTTATTTTGCGAACGTACTCATACAAACTGAATTACGGGTGGTTACAATTATAATAACTAAAAGAGTAAGAGTGACGTAACATCATTTTCTTACCATAAAGAAAATTAATTACGCGGGGAAAATTGCTTGAAAAAATAAATTTAATGTGAACTGGATGAAACGTCTTCTATTGTATTTTGCAATCGACATTGGAGCTGTAACTATATTTTGTGCTAGTTTACAGGTATGGGTATGTCATTTGAAAACTCTTCAATCGAAACGACCAAAGGTTACAGTTCAATATATATTGCATTAAGAAAAGAAAATACATTTGCACGAACAAATATCTTTTTTGAATACACATTTCAAAAAATTAAGAGGAGCAACTGCGCCCTCTTCTTCCACTACTAGCCTGCTGGTTTGTATTAATAAGGTAACTACTGTTTTACTCCCATTATTTTAAGCAATAGCTTTGCCAGTTTTGAAAATATATATTTATATATTTGACAAAAATTATTCTTATTATTTTGTTAACACATTGACGATGGAAAGCACAACAAATTGTTCTGGACAGCAACTACGAAAGAATTCAGAAACACTATCGCCAATTTTGTGCAAACAGAAAGTGAGGTCTCAAACTCTTGAAGAAAGATTGACTTTTCAATTGGCCAAGGATCTTGTTTAGTAAAGGAATGCGCGATTAATACATTTTGACAAATCTTACGAAAGTTTTGATTTTATTAATTGACCTCTTAATGCACCTGTATTAGACAAATTTAAATTTATCCTTGAAAAAATGTGTAAATTTTCGCTTAATGTGTTTCACGTGTAAGCTGACTGTATGCTCGTAGCAGAACATTTTATTTTTTCATTTAACCAATATCTTTAGACCGATAGCAGAAACCGCGCCGTGCGACGCGACGCGACTCCACGACGCCTGATTCCTAGACGGTCTAGTGCAGACAATTTCTAAACTGAAAAGATTTTTTTTCTGCTCTAATCAGTCGAAGCAGAAATCTACAGTGCCGAAGAGAGAAAAAGTGAAATTAAAAAAGACGCTTAAATCTGTGCAGGAGCTTCAGTGGTGAAGAGTTTAGAGCACTAGCTAGCTATAGCTTGACCACGGAGAGATGGCGATAAACGGGAAGAGGAAACAGAACACTTCATTTGGTAATCGGTAGGATCAGCAAGATCGAGCAAGCAGTAAAGTTTTTAAACGTTTTTACTTAGTATTTCCTACTCTACTAACAGTAAAGTTTTTACTACTTACTACCTTATCGGTAGTTAATCGGTAAGATTGCAGTATAGTTTTTAATATTCGCGAGATCTGGCTGAACGCATTTATAACAAAATGAGGGAGTCCATTTCCGCTCCGAGTTCATCCGCCATAGTCAAACTATAGGGGAAGATGACCCAAAGCGGGTAGGCCTTCGTATGCCCCCCTCCCCATGGTGTGCAAGCGGCGATGCATACGTATGTCGCGTTTACGTGAACACCCCCAAGTTTTTATCAGTCCCAGCGAAGCAGCAGTGAAATAGCATGGCGCAACCAGGCTTAAAATTAAAAAGATGATACATTTCTAAAAAAAATTAAGTTTTGTAACTTATTCTGATTAGTCGAAGACCTGCTTATTTTTTTGATTGTCAATGATACTACGTTATTCTGACACCATCCACTTACAACATACGATAGTCATTTCGTTTGTTTCTTTTTTAAATTTAAGGTTATAATTATTGAAATAAAAAACGTGCCTTCGGGCAAAGCGGATATAGGATTTAATCATATATTTATTTATAGTTTTTTGACTCGTGTGCTGACTTAGATTTCCTATTTCAATAGGATAAATCTAACTTTAAAAAGATATTTTTTAGGATCGCAATAAATTAGTCAATTAATTTAATCAGTAATTTCTTTATGTTTCATAAACAAATGTGCTGACCTTAAATTGGATAAGTAAAACTTTTTTATATATTTTTTTATAAAGGCAAGTAGGTAGTCAACTAATTTAATCATTTATAACTTCATATTTGATTGGCAAATGCACCCAATCAGAATTAGTTAAGCTTACCCGCTTTGGGCTCCCTTGTAGGGCAAAGCGGGTTTTTCAAATATTTGTAAAGCTTGATAATAAATAAATATTGGGTTTGAAATAACACAAAAATCATTTTTTATTTTGAAGTCAAGAACCCTGCTAGGAAATATAACCGAAATTGTTACGATCAAAACCCAAAAACTACAAATTTCGAGCGTTCTTCGAAAACCTACCCGCTTTGGGCAACCCTCCCCTACCTGCGCCGCAGTTTTCAATTTTGAAGCTTTTTAACTTACGTTCTACCAATAAATTTTAAATTGTTTTTTAGGCATTCCTTGGTAATGATTTTAAGTATTATGGCTAATCTAATGTTGGTTTGCTTTAAAGACTTTTTTTCTTATTTTAATTCTGTGTCGTAGACTGCTGACGGAAAATTCTGCTGCCGGGATCTTTAATAATACCAAAAAAAAAAAAAAAAAAAAAAAAAAAAAATTAAAAGAAAGAAAACTAACAGTATTGATTTCTTCCACGTGCGCTCATTTAAAAAAAAAAAAAAAAAAACATTTACGAGTTAAAAAAGCATTAACAGTACGCATTGAAAGTCTTTGAAAAGATTATCATTCGATGCAAGATATGCCAAATTAGTTCTTAATCAGTGCCTCATAATCCCAAATTCCAGTTGTCCAAAAGTAAAATATTGATCTGTTGCACATTTGTATTTGGTTGCTATTGAGTAGACGTTTAGCCTATTTTCGGCAAAAAGTGATTAAAAAAAAAATAACTGTAATTTGAATTCCGAAACTTTGAATTCAAATTATGTTTTTCGCAATCACGAGTTGCGACAAGACTCTACTGGTTAGAGTTATTGTTTCTAGAAATGGCTCCCCCGCCCAAGCATGTCCCTCCTCCTGGGTGCTTACGTGTATATAGTTGTGTGCGTGTGTGTGTAGGCTTACGTGTGTGCACGTAGGCGTGTGTATGTGTGTAAAGGTGTGCGCGCGTAGGCGACTGTGTATGCGCATGCGTGTGTAGGACATGGACGCCACCGCCCAGCAAAAGTGGGTTCCGGGAGACAGTGCTCAGGACCAGCCGCGCCGCCGCCGGTGGACGGTGGTGCTGCAGGCCTAGTCCAAGATGAAAAAGGAACCGGAACATCAAGGACTGTCAAGTGAGAACAATAAGCAATCGTGATTGCTCAAAAAAAAAAAACATTAATTTTTTTTAAACGGAAAAAGGATATTACAGTCGAACCTTCATATATCGAACTTCCACAGACCGAAATTTTCTATGTATCGAAATCCCAGCAAATTTCTATGTTTATTACATAGAAAAATTGTTTCTATATATCGAAAAAATTTCTATATATCGAATTTTTTTTCCGAGACATTCGTAGATTTTTTTTCCTCTTTAGACTGTTTGTCTCATGAAAAATAAAGGTTAGGGGAGAAAATTATGTTCACTAAAGGTTGCTACGAAAATCATAAGGAATCTGGGGTTGAGGGCTGTGTAGATAGGTCGTTGTTTCGTTCTAGAATTCTTAAATTCCCTCAAGTTTATTTCAAATATCTTAATTGTAACCAGTAACATTGTAAAATCAGTTTCAAGTCATCCCTTTCGTCTGTTGATTATCGTTCCTAATCGTTTTAGCTGCAGTAAAAATCATTCAAGTTAAGTAGATTAATTTTTTACTTTTCTCTCGATTTGTCAAAACCAAAATCCCCTTTGTTGCAGATCAAATTGAATTGCCGAAGAATGAAGATGTATGAAGGCGCAAAAATGTAATTTCCGTTATTTTTTTAATTATTAACTTTCATTTAATCCGATGCTAGTATAAATTAGAAATTAGGTTTCATACACGAAAATCAGCTTTAATTTTAATGTTTTAGAAGATTTTTAGGATAAAATGAGATCGTTTCTATATATCGAAATTTCTATCTATCGAATTTCTTTCCGGCAATTTGCTACTTCGATATATGGAGGTCCGACTGTAATTGAATGAAGTGCTTAAATATTAAAAGTTAAAATATCAATTGTGGGGTTATAAGGTTTGGAAGTGTCTGTCTGCCGTCCCAACCCCTCTATTGACTTGAGGGAACAGTTCTGTCCGTGGCTGCAATTCGGGCCTCTCTCCCCCCTCCCCACACTATTTATGGTTCATGTATTTACTTTATTTTCCAATTTAGGAACCAAAACTAGAAATTATAAAAAACAAGCTGATGTGTGCATCACATGACTACCTTTTACACCAATTTAATGTTATTTCTCCATTATTGGAAAAAGTTATTACGTACATAATTCATCAAAATCTTCAGAAAACGTGATTACAGCTGTTAGACTTGCAACAATTATCACTCATATGCTCTCAAAACCAGCTTGAGAAAGCGCTTTTTTTCTCTTTTTTTTTTCTTTCATTTTTTTGCTGCCGCTAAAAATCTTATGGTTTTTAGTTGCCGTTTTTTGCCCCCCCCCCTCCCCCTTGTTTTTCAGTCCCAATCACCACCTCTGGTTCTCTTTGAGCGAATTTATTTATTTATTTAATAGGCCAGAAATTTAAAAAAAAAAAACCTCAGAAAAACCACTAACACTAAATTATTGTCATTTTATTTTAAACTCTAAATTGCTCTTCAAGAAAATACCAAAAAAGTTTCGAACATGTTTAGTTTTTTGAGCAATCACGATTGCTTTTCGTTTTTACGTTCATAGCTGATGTCTTATACTTTTTGAGGCCTCCGCGCACCGGTGCTCAACCGGAGTGGAGGCTCCTCGTCCCCTGGAATAATATATGTAAGTGTTAACTATATACACAATGAAAAACCGGTTCTTTGGGCAACCGAGGCCTTCTAGATAGATGGGCAAGCATCCGAAAAGCGCATGCTTGCAGCTGAGCACATGCTCACATACCAATTCTTTTACCGAAGCTTGATAATGTGCAAACAGCGTTGCATCCAGAGGGATTCACTTTTGCCCGTTAAGTTCAAGATTCGTGCGTTCAATGGCGGCCAGTGGTAGCAGCTACAAAATTGCGCATTTATGTTAGGAATCGACTTTATTTACACCCGACCCCTCTCGTCTTTACATAATCCTCTTTAGACAAAAACAGCATCCAGTCCTAGGAATCGAGCCACTGGCATCTGTTGAATATTGATATCTTGAATGCAAATTATGTGTTTGGCAATTATAATTGAGACAGGAAACATTTAAATCAATCACTCCAAAAGCAAAAGCTAACCAACATAATCAAAATGGCTTATTTACTTTATGTTTATTTGAAATTCTGCATAAACTAATAATTATAGTTCCTTTTTTTTAACTGTACAGTTTTAAAGAGGTAGTATTTAACTGAATTGACATTTTTTACAACATTTGGTTTGAGTTTTCTCAAACAATGCATGTTTCACTCATCGATCCCGAGCTGCTATAGTTAGCAATGTCATTTGACTCTTATATTTGGTAATTAGCATATACATCTTCTCAATGTTAGAAATAACAAGTAGAAGAGCTCGGGTGTTGTATGATTCTTTAAGCTTCCTCTTAATTTCGAAGCAGCTGATCATATTGAATGGCAAAACTGTTCTCTAACAAAACCACCTCTTTCAATGCATCTGCAAGACCAAGACTTGGAAGAAATATGGAAAGAACAAGAAGAGTTTACAGAACTCACTTTTGAGGAAGTTCCCCGACTGTTAAACGTTAAAAAAACGACTGTTAGACATTGTGAAAGCTAATATCTAAAGCTGCAATAAAAGCTTGGTAAAACTGCATGAGATGGATACATTCGCGCATAACTTCAAGCTGGAAAGAACTTCTAATGTTTGACAACGAGGGACAATGGTATTCAAACAACCTAACATTTAATGTGCATAAGGTATTGTGCTGTGCTGCTAAGCACAAAAGTCGTATCTGCAGTCGAGTTCAAAATGAGAAATTGCCATTTAAAGTTTTGCGCCTCCATGTATTTGATTCAGATGCAATTTTTTTAAATTAAAAAATATACATATTTCCCACTGTTAAATGACCATAAAACATTGTTGTATTTAGGTGAAGTGGCAAAGCGAAATGGAAAGATTGGGTGCCTGGAACATTGAGCGTTGTGTTAAATACTGGGTTACGAGACAGCAGATTCACACGTAGGTGAGGACATTGTCGTGAGCATGGCGCCACTGCGCATCGTAGCGTATGTTGTGATGTTCGACAACCTGGTAGCCAGTTTTCTTTGACAAAATGAACCCTTTTAAATAATACGCCCCCTTCCCCACCTTCCCTCATGAACGAAATTGCTAAAAAGAAAAGAAAAAAAAAACGTAAAAATTTCGATGGCGTTGGGTGCACCCTATTCTCTCCTCCATGGAAACTCTATAGATATAAAAGAAAATCTTGCTGCCAAAGATGATGTTCACGTGAAAGTTAAAATTCAAGCAAAAATACTGTTAAAAGAAGGAAAGAAAAAGTAAAGTAAAAATGGAAAAGAGCTGTTTTTATTGAAAATGAGTAAAATATTGGTACGAGAATTGCAATAAATATATACGTGTGTTTTTAATTAAAAATGTTTTGAAGATTGCCTTGTAATGAACTTATACAAAATTAAATCATCAAAACATAAATCTGGGTCGAAACTTCATTTGCATAAAGCTACATTCCACAAATTTCATTTTACTTAAAAAGAGCTGCCGAGAGCTTAACTGGGGTCACAGGAAAAATATTAACTAAGAACCCCACCTAACTGCCAGACCCTACTGTCTGCCCACTTAGCAATAGGATCTAAATAATTTTTGACTGTTTTTCTTATTCTTCAATTTTTTTAACTCCATAACGTTGACATCATCAGCAAAACAGCTCAAGTTTCCAAAAATATTTTCTATCATTTATAAAAGTAATAAAAAGAGGTCCAAAAACTGATCCTTGAAGAACCCCACGTAAACATTTCACTTCATTTAGAATGATTTCCCCTCGAAACGACTATTTGTTTCCTTCCAGTCAGCCAATTCCAAACCCAAATTAAAATTTTCCCTCTGCTTCTTATATCAGCTAGTTTGCTTAGCAGAGTACTTTATTGAAAGCGTTTTGAAAATCAATATGAGCAACATCTACACACTTTTTGTTATCTAATGCTATGGTGTCATAGAAATGCAATAAATTAGTAGCACACGGTTTACCTTTCTTGAAACAATATTGCAAACTAGTCAACAGACTATTAGTCTCCAAGAAATTCATATAATCTTGATTTTGATTAAAGTTTCAAAAGTTTTACAAACCACTGAAGTCCGACTTACATGTCTATAAAGTGTGTCCCAAAAGTTTAGAGACAACAAGGTTTTCATGTTTTACAAGTTAAAAAGAGAAGTAACGAATTCAAAACAATTATAAAAAATGTCAGTACAATATTAATACTTAATAAAAAAAATTACACAATCACAGACTTTGTGATAAAAATTTAAACTAATATTTTACTGCCCAGGAAGTTTATAGACAAATCATTATTTTCCTTTAATGTTCAAAATTTTAAGCCATTTTTTCTAATAACTTCAAAAACTCGATCAGGCATACTTCAAACAAGAGACTGAAGAACTTCTGGCTTTAATGAAAACCAACTGCTCCAATAAAATGCTTGGGTTTATCAATAGCTCTATTTCAAACAAATCTAAAGAAGTTCTTCTGCCCCTATATTGAAGTTTGGTAAGACCTCATTTGGAGTATGGTGTTCAGTTTTGGTCTCCTTATGCCGGCTACAAGGCTAATAAATGGACTTTCTCATTTAGACTACGATTCCAGGCTTAGAATGCTGAAAATGTACAGTCTTGAGCAAAGAAGAGACCGAAGGGACTTGATTCAGGTGTTTAAATTTATTAAAATGAAGATGTTACGGAGCTAAAGTTTAGCACTGAAAACAGGACAAGGGGTCACTGTTTTAAGCTATTTAAATCTCAGGCTAACATGGATATTAGGAAAAATTATTATTTTAGCAGGGTAGTGGAACCTTGGAACAGCTTACCGGAAGGGGTGGTAATGAGCAAGGGAGTAGATAGTTTTAAGAGGGTCATTGATCTTCACTGGGGATTGTAAATTGACTAGGAACAGCCTAGCTGGGCCCAGAGCCTGTTACTGGTCGTCATATTTGTATTTGTAATTTGAAAAGCCTAAGATCTTGAACTGTTGCAAACTGCCTCCCATTAGCATATACATCTTGAGCTAATATTCCCCAGAAATTCTCTATTGGGTTTAGGCCAGGACTAAAGGCTGGCTAATCCATAAGAGTTACTTGGTTTTGTGTGTAAATCACATCATTGTAGAGTTAGACATGTGAATGGAGCAGTTGTCTTTGTTGGGATTTCCATTGGTTCTCACCAAGCAATTTTACAAATGGAAGTAACTTCTACAAGCGTTTTCCTATAATCTTCGGAACATTGAGGACCTTTCAAAAATGATATGTCGGTTTTTCCATTGAAAAGGAATGCACCTCAAACCATGAGTGAACCTTAATCTTCCCCTCATTGTCTGCTGAAAAAAGTTTGAAGTTCCTTGCAAATATCGTGCCAGTTATATGCGCAATCTTCAGGACCATCTAAATTGAATTTCTTTTCATCACTAAAAAGAACTTAACCATTCATTTCTCCCATTCATGTGATTTCAGGCCCACTGAACACGAGTATCTTTATGCAGTTTTGTAAACTTCGGCAAGGAAGAATTTTTCGATATACAAGAAATGCACTTGCCTGCAGTTGTCAACGTACTGTTGATTTTGACACTATAAAGCTTACTTCTTTACAAACTGACCGTGTTGACAGGCTCTGGGTTAAAAACTTCCCATCTCTCTATCTTGACGTTTAGTTATTTTCTTCGGTCTTCCAGAACAAAAGGTTTGCATCAAAACTATTATTTTTTTGACAAAATTTGGTAAATACCAGCCCTACTGCGTTCAATTTTACTTTCAATGTCAACCACTTTCCATCCACCACCCATTCAAACGATACATTTGCAAAATTTCCTTTTTAGACAACTGCACATTGCAGGACATCTTGGCAATCATACAGAACAGAAACGCAGGTTCGTTTTTGTGTCAAAAAACTTGTGCGTCACAAGAAAATGACCTTGTAGAATGCAAATTTTGACAACCAGGTTTTTCATCGATTGTCTTTATACTTTTGGGACAGCATTTTTTCGTTTATATTATTTTAAATTATATCTATGATCGATGAAAGTTGTTTGAGCATTTTATCATTATTATGTCATCATTTGTTATTTGCATAGCTTATTTCGCCTTGCTTACTCACATAGTTAGCAGGTGGTTTCAATAAAATAATTGTCTATAAACTTTTAGGACACACTTTAATTCTCTGCATTACAAATGTGACGACCAGCAACAGGCTCTTGGCCCAGCTAGGCTGGTCAGTCAATTTATTAGTCACCAATAGTCGGTGAAATTAGAGCAAAAACATTTCACTTCCGGATACCAGTATGAAATTTTGTACAGAGCTTATGTTCATATAAGAGAGTAAAAAAACTCCAAGAGGCAATTGATTGGAGGTCAAGATCCCCCCTATGGTGACGTCATCAAAATGGCCACCAGGTATCGGTTAGTACGTTGGTTTAACTGCTCAGAACTACATAATAGGTCATAATATTGTAAAATTCAAATACATTACCTGATAGCCGTTTAAAAAACCTCTTCAACAGTCTTCAGTTTTATTTTCTAAGACAAATAGTTCAATAATTATTACAATATCAACATGAAAATTGATAGGAAAACAAGGACTTTTCTGTATTCTCCGATATTGAAGTAAAAATTTTACTGTTTTACCTGCATTATAAAAGAACCTTTCCAGTTTCAATAAACTTAAATTTGTACTTCATGTTTTAATACCTTTTGTCAGTATTTTACCTATATATTGAATGAAAGAGGGGTTAACATATGCAGAAATAATCAAAGTCACCGCCCCAAATGGATCAAGGACTTAACAATTAATACTAGCATATAATAAAACAATTTTGTTTAAAATGCTTACATTTTAAACATAAAAGAGAAATAGACGAAAATTACACATTTTAATACAAAGAAAAAGTACCTATTATAACGAAAGCTGCAATAAGTTTTTTTAAGGAACGTTTTACGCATTGCACTGACTCACTACAAAGAAGTGTACAATTCAGACCTGATCTGACGCATTGACAGCATGCACACATCTTTTTGCACTTACATGATATAGTTAACATAATGCAATTTCTCCATTGCTATTTCGGGGTGTGCATACCAAAGAGGTTTAAACTCTTCACCGATATTTTTCCATCTCCACTGACATGGATCAAAGAGCTGAAAATTTCGCTGAAGACATTTTGTACATAGTGAACACTGCAATATTGCTCTCTTTAGGTGGTGCAGAAGAACGTAGCTAGATGGTGGAATACATTCAGTTGGTCTGTTTTGCTGGGTGAAGAAAATTTTCCTAGCCTCATTTACGGTTTCCACTGAGCTTTATGAATGATATGTAAGGACAACGAAGTGCTGAACAAGTAGGAAATGCTTATCGTCTTCACTGATGCTCTCTGGTACTTTAGTATAGTACAAAAAAGCTTTGCCAACATCTCTAAACGCCATCCATGTTTTCCATGCAGTAGTTTTACCAATGTTGGCAAAACTCGACACCGTGTCAGCTCTTGTAAAGTCATAGAAAAAACGCAGAAGATCTGGAACACCTTGTGGAATTTTATGATGCAAAAAGTGGATGGGAATATACCACAGATATTTTCTACTTCCACACTCCACCCATAGCTCTTGCAGTTTCGGCACTCTTGAAAAACATACAAAGCAATCACGATACATGCACAAAACATACAACATCACTGTCAACACTTTTCACGGTGATCTTTGCATGACCCAAGTATTCTATTGCATGCCACACATGAAGGAATAGCCTAGCATCGGCTTCTTCGTGTAACACAGGAGATATGGTTTTAAAATTGTTTTTGACTGAAGCAATTACAGTGTCTTTGAAGGTGCATACAACCTGCTTCCCATCTGGTAGATCTTCATGAGATTTTCTGCCAAAAATTCGAAAAGCTCCTCTTTATTTTTATCGTTTACAAGAAATTCACAAGACTTTGGCATCAAAACATTGGATTTAATACTTATTCTTGGCCCAGATCCTCTCGATTGTCTCGTGTCGCTTTTCAAACTTCCTTTTAAACACTGGTCAAAAACTAAATCTACCCTATCAACGCTTTTTAGTCTCATTAAAATGTACGGCTTCACAATCTGATCGCAGTATTGTTGGACATTTCGAGTAGACTGAGGAACAAGCATGTGAATCAGTGCAGTCCCATGAATGATCATAGAAGAAGCATTTGGTTCCAGAATAGCCTTCAAATCCAGTCCAGTAGATTGGACGGTACAAGAAACTATGTCGGACTTATTACTTGGTTTCCTAAGTTTGCCAAGGTTGGATATAGAAGGCGGACACAAGCTGTTTTCATGGGAAAAAATTCTTTCACATCCATTTGCCTTGCTTCGCAGGCAACATAGCTCAGCAAAAAGAGTGTTGTCCATCCTCAAATCAACAATATTTTGCTTGTCTTTGGACATAACAGATTTTTTTTTTTTTTTTGCTGCTTATCAGGAACAGATTGTTTCTTTTAATAACATCATGTATGGATAATTTTCTTAACACCAAGCGATCTTCTACAAATGTATTGAATTGGCTTATTCCGATTGCTTGCGCTGACATCAGAGAATCTCTCAGAGACATATCTGAAATCGGAGACATCTTTCTTCCTAAAGAATAATTCTTTTGCTGCTTACTGTAGCTAACTCGTCAACTTCGAAAGGATTCCCGTGTTCTTCAAATGTTTCAACTATAGGCTGGAAATACTAGTTTGATACCAAATACAAAGAAAACTCACCCTCTATTATTTGTAATATACAGGCGAACCAAATGACTTTTTGATTTTCTACTACGGGCAAAGCCGTGCGGGTACAGTTAATTAATATTTAAGAATGTTTTTGTGAGTACTAACCAGTTCATTAAGGACCTTTTGCAAGCTTTCCAAAATTTCCATTATGCAATGTGTGTTCTCTGCATCTGGAATTTTCTATACACCTGGTGATTTATTGTAGTGTGGGTAAGTTTTGCACATTATTTAAACACATCTGATTTACAAAATAGTTTATCATTACTAATTTTGATGGCGGAATGTCTAAAAGGAAAAGAACTCCAGAGAATAGGCTTTTATATACAAGGTTAACCATATTGTCTTGCAATAGTTTTCTATTTCTTCATTTTGGAAATCAATTACAACTGTCTCTTGTTTTAGGGATTCCTTTCATTTTAGCTGTCGTATAAAGATTATTTACTATGTTAGTAAATGTTTAGATATGAACACAGAAAAATTTCTACAGTATATTTCAAAATCTTTCGTATAAGATTCAACGAAAAATAGAATAGCTGGAAAATGAAAATTTCAAAATGCTTATTAAAACTCTGTTCAAAAAGAGAATGCTCAACAGCTAAAATATTTCAATACCTTTATTTCTTAAAAAGAAAAAATAAGCAAACAATTCACAATAAAATGCACAGAATCACAAAGCATAAAAACTGCAGAAATTAAAGAATAACAGAAAATTATTTGAAAGATCATTAAAAAAAATAACAGAGCAGAATTCACTTATGACAGAAAAGGTACTTTTTCAGGTTTTAAAAATATTTTTGAATGATAAAAACTCTGATAAAAACTAAATTTTAAAAACATTTTCCTTTAGATTAATTTTTTATTTGAGATCATATAAGGCGTAATGAAGAGTGCAAGAAACTATCATGTAAAAAAAGAGCAAAACAAAATATATTTAGTGCACAAAGAACTGCTTATAAATCATCATAATGGAATTATATTGTATATCATTTGTACACTAAACTCTTAATTTATTACATTTGAGGCACCGAAAAGCAAAAGGATGTAAGAATCTTAAGTTTTGAGTGAAATGCCTGCAAAGTTCAACTTGTTGCTAGCCTTCATTGAAAAGCTTTTCTACATCATATTGTGTAGCAGCAGTGTCCAGGACTACTATTACCATCTCTTGTTGCAAAACAGATAAAAGTTTTTTGAACTATTTGTACTAGTTATCTCAAACCGTTTTATTTTTGTCACTTACACCCCTTTGCTTCTAGGTACTCCATTTCGTTTAAATGCATCAATTCAATTAAAGAATCTAGCAATACGCAGAAAAAGAACGCATCAGATGAGCCAAAAACTAAGCACTGGAAATTCAGCAATGACAATTACTTAGACATCACCTGTAACATAATTAAGCAAAACATTTTTTTTTGAGAGAAAAACACACACCATTTTGTATAATTAATTAGAAAATTGCCAATTATCATTTTATCCTCTTTTAAATTGAATCATTACGTTAGATATTTATTAATTAGTTACAACATAGTCTAAACTTCTCGACTGTTCACAACAAAATCCTGAATTTATAATTTAGCACGGTTTCTTTTCATTTGGATTATGTTTTGAACCCACAATTAAATGCAAAGTACACCAATCTTAGACTTAAAAACTGGCTAAGAGGTAGGTGCTAAAATTATTTAAAGTTGTAGTTTTAAGTTGGGATTAAAAGTAACAAAGTGACATCGTAAAAGTAACATTGTAGTGACAATGACCAAATGCATATGACTGTACAGTTTGAAAAGTATCATGCTCTCTTTTGATGCATTAAAATTCACACAACTTATCTTATATAATTAACCTTCCAAGCGGCAGCCATGTTTTTCTAGAATTTCTGATTTGTGTCACCACCGAAATACTAGGTGGACCCATAAAGAGTCAGTCTTTTCTCAAACGAATTTTACCCCCCTCGTAATCCGCAGTGGGTGGGGATTTCCTTCTGCTTCATTAGGGACGCGTGACACTGAGCGACAGCCTACCTGCTCATCAAAGCTAGTACAAAAGAGAATGTGTGGAATGTAGTTTCCCTCCTAGTTGCAACTTAAAACCTGTTAGTTCAACAAAAAAGGGGACATAATATGGATCTTATTTGAAAGCATAAGGATAGTTCGTTTTTCTTCTAAATTAGAATGTATATCTCCTAAATAATGAGACAAGGGAGCACATATTTTGACGCAACATTTTATTGAACTAATCGTACATATATTTATGTATTGAGAACAAATATGACTTTAATTTCTGTCCATTAGGTTTATTTATACCATATAAGTGACTTTTTTTTTAACTTTAATATCTTTAACTAGACTTTAACTGGCTTAAATTAAAAACATTTGATGACTAACTTCTCTGAAATACCTCAAACAACTGACAAAAGAATAATATTCATTAGTTATTTTTAATAAATCAAGTTTTTTTTTGTTCCATTCAGAAAGTTTCCAATGTTTGACTGTTTTGAGTAACCTTTTGTCTAATAGTCTCTTTGAAAAGATCAGAAATATCTTTTTATGCTGTCCTGTCCTGGATAATGCTCTTATCCTAATACCGGCACTCTTTTAACTTTATTCCATACATTTCACTAGTATCTTCAAAATGATCATAAAATTGGTCTAAAAAATTGTGTGAGTAACCACACTACATACTCACATAATACGTAATGTCTTGGCAGCTTATTTTATGAGCTAGCGCGATTAATTTTTAAGGCCTTCAAATGGCTTTTTACACTATACGTTTTTAAAAACTTAATTTTGACAACAAAAAGTAAATAAAATGTAAAAAAGGGTATATAACCTTACATATATATAACCTTAATATATAACCTTAAATTCAAACGTTGTGAAACTTCACGTTTTTTTTTTATGCAGCTAGAAGTTTTTGGAAAATATTCATGTTAGTTTTCACTCGTAAAGAAACTAAATTACAGAAAACAAAAACCATCACATTATAAATAAAATGTTTTCATTCGTGCGATAAGTGAAATAATAATGCGATAAGTGATGTTAAAAATGAAAAAATAGTAATAAAAGCAGCAGACAGGTGTTTCGGCATTCCAAAGAGCCTATTCTTTAATCAAGTAAACAGAGCCTGATTACCGCAGGGACATGCAGGGCACAGGCCTCTCCTCTTACATATCAGGGGAGGGTGGAAAAATATCCGTAATTTATCATGCTAAATAAAAATAATGATTTCACTCAAAATCTAGAGTACAATGTTATCATTGATATTTTCGCAAATGCAAAGACGAGGAAAAAATCTCTTTATTTGTTGATAAAAATTCCCCTTAAAAAATTGATCTATTTGCAAATCTCAAAACCACTCCAAGTTTAGGCTGTACTTACCATTAAAAGTTATATCATAATACCTTTGATATTTACTTTAAACTGACAAAGTTTAACCTCATATTATATAATTATCGTATACTATAACTTTTCTACTTTTTGAACGTTGTGATTAAAAGTTTACCACCAAATTTAGCATGGTTGTGTTAATACGCAAGTATCGAAATATTTTATAGCTATAGCTTCAGAATAAGCGGAAATATAGGGAGGCCGGGGGGGGGGGGGGGGGGCAGAATGAATTTCATGCCCCGTGTCTTTAAAAATCTTAGTCGGGCTTTAGGGGGCCCTGAAATACAAATAAGCTCCATGTCCACTATCAGAATGATCGGGCTCTGCAAGTAAATTAAAAATATATTATGTATAAAAAGGCAGCTGCGGAATGGCACAATTGTGATAAATCTAACATAATGTAAACTCTAGTTTGAATATAAGAATATCAGAGAGTGATTATGATTTAATGTCAGTTTTCATTCGATTTAATGATGTTATATATTTTTCACCAGACGCGCGTTAGAAATCCTACTTTTTAAATATTTCATTCTTCTAACGCCTTTGGCACTAATCATAGTTGAATTGAGCGGCTATTTCCAGTTGTTCAAAATTGGAATGAAAAGTCGAACTTGATTTTGAAGAAACAGCTTATGTTCTCAAACGAAAGCAGCCAGCAGTGCACTTTTAATAAAAATGCTTTAAGAATTATATGTTAAAGAGCGCTTTTGTGTGTGTTCCAAAGCTCTTGGATAATAAACCGTAAGGGCTAAAAAGAACATAGGTCGAACGCAAAACTACTATGTTTTTTTTTTCTTTTTTCAATGGTCTCACTTAGATATTTTTTATTTTTAGATCCTTTTTCTTCTTTGAGTACATTTTGAAGCTTGAGTCCTACCTTCGTTTAGGATATGTTTTTTCTTAAATTCCAAGCTACTTTTTTATTACATGTAATTAATTTATTTGCATTTCAGAAAGTTAAACTATTGCCTCATTTTTATGAGTTTTTTTTTTTTTTTTTTGATGTTCTGTCATTTTTGATCTAAGTCGAGCATTTAAAATTGTTATTGAAATATTATCTCAAAATCTCTTATTGTTCATATTCAAATATAATTAGGAATACTTAAGTAATAAATAATGCTAAGATTAAAATTATTGCTCAATGATAAGTATTTTCATTTTATTTTAAAGCCATTTTTCATATGTATGTTTCTTTAAGTGTATGTTTTGCAATGCTCGCTTTTATGAATATTTTTGATAATCAAAGCCAGAGATCGAATAATGCGTATGAAAATTTTAGTGCTATATAATCAAACATCGGTTTAATGACAGATAAGGGATAATTGTTTGATTTTGTGTTCAAAGTATGGTTTCTTCCAAGCGTGCCTTCTTTCTACGCATAGGATGTCTTCATTCAATACTTTAGTTAGACCATTTCAAATTTAAATGAATGCTTCTGCTACAATGAAATGGATGCTTGGGGGAAAGTTGTTCACTATCAAATCATTGTAAGCAAATCATTAAGTGACAGAGCAGGTCCTTGTGATTCTTTTAAATGCACCAGAATAAAGGAAAAAAACTGACAGGAAACGGGACATTGTGATTAGTTTAATAGAAAATGCGCATGTGGTTCAGGCTTACAACTTGAGTGCTATTGATGGATTAGGTTGCATGCATCTACTTTTGTCATGTATTGTAGAAACATTCAACTAATAACAAACTATGCATTCGGGAATCTATAAGTAGGAGAGGAGGCTTTAGTATAAGAGACTTACCGTTTTTAAAACTATATTCTCTGTTTTTTTTTTTTTTCTTGATTGTATATTGGTACACTTCTTAATTTATTTTAAATATTTATATACGATAATTGTAAATGCTTTCTTTCTTTCTTTCTTTCTTTTTTTTTTTTTTGATAATTGCAAGCGAATTAGATGTTTTTTTTTTTTCATTATTTAACTTTATATGCTTAGCAGTAATTTTGAAGGATTATTCTGTAAATCATACCTATGAAAAGAGTTTCCTATACCAATGAAGTTAAATTGAATTCATTTGTTTATTTTTTATAATTTTCATTGTCTTTTTTTTAAATAGGTGTTTGACTTTTTTTCTTCAATATTGCAATTTTTAACAGCATCTTTTATGAAACAATCACGAATTGCTTACTATCCTCATGTGATCAATGTTGATCTTTCTCTGATTTTTTCAGATTACTACCGCGACGGCTGTTTTTAAAATTTATTTTAGAGTGCAAAATTTTCGTCGTCATAGTTACGAATTGTCTGCTGCTTGATTTTATTCTTTTTTTTTTTTTGTTCAGGGATTGAATCAAATAGAGTTTACATTAATTTTTTTTTTTTGTGTGTGTGTAAAATTACTTTTTTACCGAAAGAAAAGAACCCACCCATATAGATGAAATTAAACTGCAAAAGTTCATCATATAAAATTTGCGGATTGCTAATTCCCATCATTTAAGATTGACAAGAAATAAAACTGTATAAATTTATCTGCTGTAAATAATCTTTATGGCAAGTGTACTCGTGGATGTCAGCCATAAAATCTTAATTTTTTACTACCGCATACAAATCACCATTTTTTTAAAATTGATACGCCTCGTATTACTTATGCTAGAAAACCACCATTCATAATATGACGGGTGCAAATTTCTTGGCCATTTTTATTCCATTTGTAGAAGTAAGAAACCCAACGAGTAGGCTGCTATCAAAATTCGTGATTAGGAAAAATGTCACTTGAATTCAAGACACCAAAATTCAAATGAATGTTGGATGCTGTATGGTTTTAAATATTTTATTATTAACGTCGCTCATTCTTTACTGCATATAATTTATTTCTTGATGCTAATATAATATGTGCAAAATTTTATGATTCAATAGTGTTCTTTTTCATGAATAAATGGAAATTCGAAAAACAGAGATTGAAATGTTTATAAAATTATAATTTCTCAAACGAAGAATTTTTCAAATGCTCTCACTTCAATCATTGATTAGGAAAATATTACTTTATCAAAAACGAGTTTTAGTTATTTTTAGCTTTTTTTTTTTTGTCTTTAAAATTGTGATACTTGACATGTAAAGTAATATACGCCTCTTGTAAAAATTTCGATTTTTGAGTTAGTAACATTTAAAAAAAAATTTCTAAACATCATTTTTTTCACGTCTGACCCATGCTTTGAAAAAAAAATAAACTGGCTCGCATCGAAAAGAAATAATTAGTCATTAGTTACCAATTAGGTTCAGAAATCATTCTAAAATGATTAAGAAAAATTCGATCGAATCTTTAACTATATGATGTTTTCATTATATGCAGAAGATATGTACCTTTCGTATAATTATAAGTAAGGCCTTTGTTTTTCCTCTGTTTAATTTCCAGTTTTAGTTTTTCTTTATTATTAATATTGTTATTATTTCAGAACTACTAGTTATAGAATTAGATTCTAATTTTAGACTGAAAATTTAAGTTTTTTATCGCAAAATGATACATAGCCAAGCCCAGTTACGGTTAAAGCGATAAACTGAGAAAATATTATATGTGACGGAAGAGTTGTACCTGACACCTAAGATTTTATAATTGTGTATGTATATATATTCCTCCCCCCTCCCCCATCCCCTTTAATACACATTCAGGTTTTATGATGCCTATTTTCCTAATTAAATAACGTTGTACTTAAATACACGTGCGTATGTTTTAAATAAAATAACAAAATAACGTTAAAAGTACTTAAAAGAGTCATTCATTGTAGTGATATTTTGAGAGAAGCTACGTTGGGTCCCATCAACGCCAGACAGCAACACGCCTCCCATTCAAATTGAAGGAGAGTCTACCACACCTCCTATTACACGCTAGAGTGACTTAAGGGGGAAGCGAAAAATGCCGCCACGAATATATTCGTAGCTTGCCGTTTTCAGTACGAAAAAGTTTCCGAACATATTCGTAGCCTGCCGTTTTTAATATAAAAATAATTCCGAATATATTCGGGCTCGCCGCCAGGAGGGTTAAAAACTGAGCGTATCTATGTATCTATGTATGTCCAAGCTTCTTCTCCCGAACGACAGTGAACTGACCATCGAACCAGGTATCGATGAATTCGTCATCTTCCCGTTTTTATGTTTGGTTATTTAACAAAATCTTCCGGTAATAATTAGCGGAGATATCAATTAAAAGCTATTAATTATGACTCTTAGATTTCAAAATAAAATCCCTATTTTTCGAAGGCTTTCCTCCATTCAAATTATTATTCAGTGCTTCATCTCAACTTTCTGCAACAATGCTTTTATTAAAATGTATAGCGTGAAGAAAACCATTGAGATAAAAGATTTGTTGTCAATTTTTTTTCTCAAATATGAAGAGGTAAAATTCTTGTTTTTGTTTTGAGGCTTTTCCTGTAATTCGGGGGATTTAAAATGTCTATTTTTTGGGGGTTTTCCGCAATCTGCCGCAAAATTTCACTGACTTTTTTTTTGTTTCAAGCCTGAGTGTTGAACTCGCGTCACTTGACGTAACTTTTATTTTCGAGGTGGACCGCAGCTACTGTCTAACTACGGATTGTATGGAAAGTCAAACATCCGGTTTACACACGGAAATGGAAGCATCTATTAGTTTTCAGGGATGGCAGATTTTGCAGATGTATGTTACCCTTTAAATTAAGCAGAGTCTCATTCAAATGAGCGGAATACGTGCATAAAATTTTAATTTTTCCCCTCATTCAGATGGAGTCGCCTTAACTGGATGTTTGCCAATTCCATACAATCCGTGGTCAAACAGTAGTATAATATACTAGCCGCACTGCAAGGATTGCACGGTCTACCTCGAAAATAAAAGTTATGTCAAGTGATGCATATTCAGCAATCACGCTTGAAAAAAAAAAAAATATATATATATACATATATATTAAAATATTGCAGCCGATTCTGGAAAAATGATCAAAAAGAAAATATCTTAAATCTCCAGATTACAAGAAAAGCTTCAAAACAAAACCCAGAATTTTATTTGTTCATATTGAAGAAAAAAAAATGGCAACAGATCTTTTTTCTCAACGATTTTCTTTACGCTACAAATGTCAATAAAAGCAATGTTATGGAAAGTTGAGATGAAGCCCTGAATAATGATTTAAATGGAGGAAAGCCTTCAAAAAATAGGTATTTTATGTTCAAATCTTTGTATTCTAATTAAGAGTTTTTAATTGATATCTCCGCTAATTATTATCGGGGGATTATGTAAAATAGCCAAACATAAAGAGAGAAAACATATGAATCTATCGTACCTAGTTTGATGGTCACTTCACAGGCGTTTGGGAGAAGTAACTCAGACATAGATAGATAGATACATAAATAGGTACATACGCTCAGTTTTTAATTATGTAAGATGAATTCATGTTCCAAAGATTTCTTTAATTTGTCAAACATTTTCTGAAACTGTTGATGTGTCCTACTTGTCCCAGTCGAATTGGTACCTACAATCCCAAATTCTAACGTACATTACTACACTTCTTTTTAGATTAGCTGTACAGGGTGTTTCCGTTTTAACCTGCAAGACCTTTATTTTCACAACCGTTAGTCCTAGATGTATACTTCCAACTGCACAAAATGTTCAAAATCAGATGCACAGTTAAGATATTGAAAGTTTGAAGTAAAAATAAAAATCAGTCAAAAAATACAAAATTTCAATCTTTATACGACCCCATGTCATCTAACTTATATTTAAGGAAATAATATTCATTGAAAAACAATTCCAACACAAAAAGTTTGAAATTAGTATGACCAATACTCACCAAGATATGAAACGCAGCGTTTTGTGACTTACACCACTTTTCACTCGCCATCAGTACCGCCTTTTGGGGGGAAATATAGCAGTTAACATGTGTTTAAAATTATACCTGTACATAGAGTGTGATTTTTCAAGTTGTTCGAGGTTTTGTCGTGTGTTTTTGCGTTATCACGGCATAACATTTGCACTTATTTTTGAATAGCAATGAAAAATATGAATACCTTGTTTTTCTAACTTAAACGGCCTGTCATTCTTCTGAAAGGGCGGTAAGTTCCAATCTCCTCTTTTGTATGGTCCCTTAAAACTTTAAACTGAAATATATCCCTGAGCACAAATGTTTGCACAATGTCAAGTTTCTTGTGTTTGTAATAACTTTTAATAGAGATTATTTCCCTAAAGAATAAGTTAGGGGACCTGGGGCCCGTATAAAAGTTAAATTCTGTATTTTTTGACTCATTTTTATTTTTGCTGCAAACTTTCAATATCTTAACTCTGCATCTAATTTTGAACATTTTTGCAACTGGAAGTACGCACCTGGGACTAACGGTTGCGAAAATAAAGGTCTTGCAGGTTAAAACGGAACACCCCTGTATACATAATACTATGTACAAAACAGAGTATGTCACCAATGCGCACATCTCCCGAGTCCGTTGCAATCTGCTCTGTTCTGAGAGATTGTTTTCCCCCAGTGACATCAGAGGGCATCGACGTCACTACGATTACGATAGCGGAGTTTGATACACCACAGGATCTGAGAAACTTTAGTGCAAGTCTGCTAACCTTACAAAACCAAAAAGCAGGAGGAACAAAATGAAAAGATGGAATAATTTTTCATAACCTAGGAATAAGAAGAATGCTAGTTCAAAATTGAAAAATTTTCAGTTATAAATCATAGAAAAATTAACCACCAACGAACTATAACATTTACATTCATCTTCCAGTAGACTCTTAAATGATTAAAAACAAAATACTATTTTTCTAAAAAATTATTCACTATTTTATTTGTAGCATCTTTCTTCAGTCTAGAAATTGGTTATAGATGAAAACTTCAAAATCAACAAAAATAAAGATGTTTAACCCCATGACCCTTCCCTTGTATTTGCCACTGTCTGTCTTGAACAATGCAAAATGTGACACAATCGTTTCTAAAATCTGACATTACAGGAATATTTATATAACAGTTTAAGAAACCCATAGATTCTTCAACTATAAAAGTAATTCCCACAAAAAAAATTCATAATTTCACAAAAAAAAAAAAAAAACCTTACCTTCTATTTTGGAAAATAATGAGGCATAAGTGAGTTGTAGAGCTCAATGTCTACTTCAAGGAAGAGGCAAAATATGACTCGATCAAACTAAAAACAAATTAGAAAAAATTATGCCTTACATATTTTGGGAATAATGAATTTCACAGTCCACACAAAAATAAATATTAACTATTTAAAATTGAATGTTGCTAGACAACATTGCTATCATTGTATTATGCTTAACAGTACTGGATTTAGAAATACGCACAGATTGTAACTGAGGCACTAGTACAAAGGTATAAGTTAGCATTTCTGTTCAGCTCATTTTTATTGATGCATATTTCCCACTTTTACCAAAATAAAAATTTGGAGTGGACTACACACTACTTAAATGAAAAAATCAACCAAAGTTTTGATGCACAAAAATTGCAAATCAATGCATACACATGTTTTGTTGTAACAAGGTACACCTTTTTCAATGCAAAGAAGTGTAAGCTTTTGGATGAAAAGTCATCCGAGGAAGGACTTTTCATCAGACCGTTCCTTGAATGACTTTTCATCCAAAAGCTCACGCTTCTTTACATTGAAAAAGGTGTTCCTTGTAACAGCAGAACACGTGTCTGCATTAATTTGCAATTTTTGTGCATCAAAATGTTGGTTAACTGAATCATTTAATTTTCAAGCACAAAGGTATTTATTCGTTACACACTACTTCCTTTCATGCCTAATAAATAATCAATAGTTTAGTTGTTAACCAAAGTACAATTTAATTACAACATTATCGCAATTCAAAATCAAATGTTACATTGTTCAGACTCTGCAGTTGCCCCTTAGAAAACTTGGTTTCTAAAATCTAAACAGTTTTTCAATTTAATGTGTACAAATGAGAAGTTTTAGAATATTCTTCGAGCAGGAGAGCTAGCAGGCAATGCATCAAGGAACAAGCAATGTTCGTGAAATTTTCCTCTATTGTATATTTTTTTTAACTGGACCAACTAGTAACTGGGGTAATGGTAAAAATTTGAGGGGAAGAATAAGTTTTGAGAAAGGTGGCCTATTTTTTTTTGCAAAGCTGTGACATTAGGTACAAAATCTATGTTAACATTGGCAAGTAAAATTCTGGCACTTTCTTCCTGAAGCATAAGTTAATTTCAATCACAAGCAGTTTAGATGAAGCATATAAGCGAGCAAATTACAACCATTAATGCCTGATTAATTCTGTATGTCACTCCTCTTTCCTAAGCACCAATATGATTTTTCTTCCTTTGTTAGATTCATCCAAATATTACCAGCATCTGCAATTGAAAAGTTCACTTTTTGAACTAAATCAATGGCTAGGATTTTATTTTTTAAAATGATGAAATGAAGTTTAATTTTTTTTATTTTACATTTACAAATATCATTTAGTGATTAATTGAGTATTTAAGACACTTTTAAGTTTTTGCCACTTTCTGCCGGTTTTTACCGGTTATAACCAGTTTCTACCACTGGCACAGCAAAAACTAGTTTCTGCTGGCAAAAAGCCAACCCTGTTTTAAGCTGGTTCAGGCCCCATAGTTCAAACTCTTGTTCTACGGCATATTGGTTTTTAGTTACGAGATAAAGGTACATACACCTGCATGTGCTTATGATAATTACTCAGACATGGTCAAAAGAGAATATTTCTGTTGTCATTATATTAATTTGTACGTATGATGTGTAAAAATGTTGTAAAACTACTCAACGCAAATTCGTGGGAGAGTCAAATGAAAATCTAAGCCATAATTAGTGTTTTTTTTTTCTTCTTTTTTTTCTCAAATACAACATTTTGAGCATTTTGTAAGAGAGCAAAATAAGAGATAAATAGGGGGGGAGTTGTGAAACAGTTTTCCCAATAAGTTTTCTTGATTTTTTACTTATGCCAGAAAATTTGGAAATAATTTAATAATTTGAAACAAATGAAATGTCTTTCATTTTAATATAAAATCAAACACACTGCAAAAGTAAAAACTTTCAAAAAAAAAAAAAGGCAGATAAATGCTTTACAGTTACAAGGAACCTTTCTTTTTTCAATGCAAAAAAAAAAAAAAAATGTGAGCTTATGTATGCAAAGACATTCAACAAAAAGTTTTTCTTTTTGTCATCCTATTATAAAGAATCCTCATTTAAGAATAAAAATGATATCCTGGGAAAATCTTAAGAGCTTTAGAACTTACACAAGAGGAATTTTTCTCTAGATAGTCTCGCACAGTTCGAAGAACGACATTGGCAGCATTTTTATTTGGATACCCATAAATACCAGTGGATATGCAAGGAAATGCAATTGTCCTGATTCCATTTGATTTTGCAACATCTAGACAGCTCCGATAACATTTTTCTAACAAATCTGGCTTTTCTCCTATTGGACCAACTGTATGAATAACATCTAAAATACCATTTAAATAAAAGAATTAATTATTTGGAAACAAACAGAAAATAGATAATTAGTATCAAAGGCAAAAATTTAATTTTAAAAAGTAAGGATTTGCATTTCAAAATATTGTTCAGGAGAAAGTAAACAATTTCTTCAAGTCCAGGTTTCTTCAAAGAAAATTGAGTTTTTTTTTTTCAAAAACTAAATGTGTTACTGTTTTACTATTTAGTTATTTAAGAATCACAACATTAATTTTCTTGCAAAGTAAAAGTGACAAGGGTTGTATCAAAGCGTGTGCACAATTTTCACAGCTAATGTGTACAATAAAAGTGGTGCTTGAAGAACTGCCTCAATGTTTGCTTTGTGTAAATCTTCAGACATCGGAATAGCAAACTCAATGAGAGAGTTTCTCCATGTTCCAACAACAACTAAGTCAGAACAGGTCACATATAATCAGAGGCAGCAATTGGGACTGAAAAGTGTGTGTGGGGAGGGAGGGGGGGGGGGAGACAAAAAAATTAAAAAAAAAAAAACAACTAAAAGCTATAAGACTTTCAGTAACATCCAAAAAAAAAAAAAAAAAGAGAAAACAAATAGTACAAAATTTTGTTTGTGCAGGTTTTAAGAGCAGATGAGAGGTAATTGATAAAAATCTAACAACTTAACTTCTGTCTTTCTTAAGATTTTGATAAATTATGTACAGTCGTCCCTCGCTACTTCGCGCTTCGACTTTCGCGGCTTCCCTACATCGCGGTTTTTTCTAGTTTTTCATATTTTGTGCAATATATTAAGCAATAGAAATGTAATGGTGGTTGAGGATGCTGTTTTATGTATAGGGGGCTCTAACTGTGATGAAAACCTACTTAAATTGCCGTAAATAAGTTTTATGCTGTCTAATTAGAAAAATATATACAGAATCCTACTTCGCGGAAATTCAGTTATCCCGGTAAAGTCTGGAACGAATTAACAGCGATAAACGAGGGTTGACTGTACGCAATAACTTTCCCAGAAGAAACTCAGATATGAATTAGACTTGCATTATTTACCCCAAAGCACTTTGAGGTATCACAAACACTTGGTAATAATTTCATTAAACAAGTATGGCTTGTTTAAGTAAAACAATTGATTTACTAATATCTAAACAACAAATACATAAAATAAAAGTTATTGTTTTTGCTAAATGATGCTTTGTAAACATTTATACTAAGTAAAACAAATAATTATGTTCTGAAAATTTTGACATTTCTGCTTTTTTATAATTTTTAGTTTTTGTTCTTTAATTGGAAAATAAAAGAAACAAAAAAACCAAAAAAGTGAGGAGGAGAGGTTGCTCCCTCTTGCCCCCCCCCCCCCCCCATTGAATGGCCGCCACTGCATACAATACTAAATGTGTAATATCTTTATAACTTTAAATTTTCACTCAATACATTTCTTGTGTGTATTTCAGGAGCTACAGCAGAGTTGAATTTATTTTTGATTCAAGATCTGCAAAACTAAATTATTTCTGAAATATTTCCTAACAGTTTGTAGATATTGGAGCATTTAAATTTATTTATTTGTTTGACTAGAAGTGGAAAAAAATATTTTTGTATCAGCCTTAGAGCAGAAGAAAATAAGTTCTGTACCTGTCATTAAGACAAACTAGTTATGTATTTTATGTATCTTTATATCTTTTATGTAACATTTCTTTAGTAGTAAATAGTTTAAAAAGTAAAACAAAAAAAAAAAAGAAAGAAAAAGAAAAAATAAAAGAAAGCATGTTTGCAGGTCAGGTCAAAGAGCAGTTTAAAGTCTCCAAAATAAAAACATAACTGCAACCTTATCAAAACTGCCAAATAATGACCATTAAACTACGTATTTAACATGTAATTTTTTCATGCAAGCAAGTAAATATTTATTCAAGATCATATGAAAGGTCAAACTATTAGAGTAAATCGTTTAACATTAATTGAAAAAAAAAAAAAAATCAGGTTATACTTTTTTAATCCTTTTGGTCAGAATGTAGAAGGATGTAAGAGCAACAAGAAAAAATTTAGGAGTGATTTTAAGGGAAAACACGTTAAATAATGGAACATTTTTTGACCTTTCAATGAAGCAGTAAGAACTAATAATAAGTTTCTATACGCTGAAAATACATGGAAAAAAACTTTAATGAGCCACGAAATTTCTTAATTTTTGCAAATACAAAAAATAAAGTAGTAAAAACATATCCAAATTTCTCATACTTTATGCAAACAGAGTGCATAAAATAATTAATAAAAAATAAAACAAATAGCTAGTAAAAGTAGATTAAGGAACCAGTATTATAGCCATGATTTTATTTTGGAGGAGAACCTATGACGCTTAACTACATGAAGACACAGCAGTCCTCCCCCCCCCCCCTCTCGGAACTCGGAATTGAACACACATTAATTCTGTGTACATGACGAAGTTCATACTGTTACAAAACTATATTAAGTAAAACGCAAACATTGAGGTACATTTTTTCAGGTAGGATATTATACTTTAAATGAAATTTTTGTTCAAAATTTTCAAGACCATCCATTTATATCCATAGTTAATAATTGAAATTCTAATACGCCATAAAAATACAACTCATGTGAAAAATTAACACACTTAAACTAGGTTAACAGTGTTTTGTTCACTAACTTCAAAAATTTCATTTTCATTAGTAAACTTGTAGAAATTTCGTGATAACATTTTTATTCCTAATTGGATTTCAGACAGAATTTTACTTCCATAACTCAAAATAATAATGTAAACAATGAAAACCAGACTAGAGCTCTGAAAAATATACAGAACAATGAATAAATAAATTTAAATAAAAAAAGTGTAAAAATGTATCAGAAAAAAATAGATTTAACTGTACCAACGTGTTTTTTTTTGCTCGAGCCAGAGGAAGGAGGGGGGTGGGGGGTCCACGGAGGTCTGGAGTTTGAGAACCTCTGACCTAGGTCATGATGTTACTAGAGTGAACGTTTGCCAAATTTTTCACAAGGTATGAAACTTCAAAAGTTAAACATAGAAAATTTTAGGCATGCATCTGATCATTACTGTTCAGAAATTTATGCATAGGCATACTTTACTTCTTGCAAGGCTGACTTAAAAACTTACAATTTGCAGGAAGTCGATAACCACCAGTAATTTTAGCATCACCAGTGGAGCACCCATTCAGAGTGATACATTCTTCTAAAAGCATTGGTCCAGCAGCTCTATGAATAGCACCATCAACTATTGAAAATGAACAAATAAATTTTTAAAAATATTACATATGAATGAAGACATATGAATACAGGTGTCCCTCGTATAACACGGTTA